>NW_018405533.1:682638-827705 GCF_002113885.1 Mizuhopecten yessoensis
TACCAAGCATCTACTAACTTGGCTACAAACACTTTACAGACAAAGTATCTACTAACTTGGCTACAGACACTTTACATACAAAGCATCTACTAACTTGGCTACAGACACTTTACATACCAAGCATCTACTAACTTGGCTACAAACACTTTACAGACAAAGTATCTCCTAACTTGGCTACAGACACTTTACATACAAAGCATCTACTAACTTGGCTACTGACACTTTACAGACAAAACATCTACTAACTTGGCTACAGACATTTTACATACCAAGCATCTACTAACTTGGCTACAGACACTTTACCGACAAAGCGTCTACTAACTTGGCTACAGACACTTTACAGAAAAAGCATATACTAACTTGGCTACAGACACTTTACAGACAAAGCATCTACTAACTTGACTGCCGACACTGTTTTATATAGTGTTTGAGTGGAACTGATTTCGACAAATCAAACTATCATTTCATAAACAAAATAAATTAGAAAGTTTGGTCTGTTTGTGTATAACGTCCTATTAACAGCTATTATCATTTAAGGACGTGACAGGTTTTTGGAAAAGTATATAAAACAATATATATTTATTTTCACCTATCTTCACTGCAGTTTGTACCAAATTGATCATTTTGATGTGTCACAAATTAATATGTAATTCCGTTTAAAAATATCAATGCGTCGAATCACGTTACACACTTGTAGCAGTATGACTATCCATTTAAAAAGTAATCATTCGGTGTGTGATGCTTTAACTTGAGATTTAGTGTATAGGAATATGCTAGCTGTTATCCTTATAACAAAAAATTAAGGAATTGGACTTTTTTGGTAGATGACAGTTAATAACCCTGGTATGAGTGCTTTCCTGGGATGGGCTGTCCCAGTTACTATATCCTTTCGTCTTCCGTTATTTAACAAATATCTGCTTCAACACTCATTATATCACCTTCTCTTTCTATCATACCTCTAAAACAAGGGTTGACCTTCATCTATTTCCGTACTGATATTCATTTACGTACATCAGAAAAATCTTCAGACAGAAAAACTGTAAGATTGAACAGCGTTGAAATATGGTATCGATACTCTGTAATTGTCAAAGGATAGGTATCAAATTAGAGTTGGTCATTTTCAAATACCTCAAAAACCAATCAAATAGTTAAATCCATGCCTTCAATTATTTTGTAATGATGTATTCCAGGGTTGCACAGAGTGAGCGTAACCCTGAGTTATGAGGATAGGTTTCGTCCTTCCTTTCACCTACGGTAATGCGTCGGGGCAATTATTCATAATTGAAATACATATTAATTTACTTATTTAACATCTATTAAATAATCTTAGGATACTGTGTGAAATGTATGTGTGTATGAGGCTGCTTTGTGTATTTGCTCCTTGAAATAATAGCGCGGATCTGATACCGACATTAAGTGCTACCACAGGAATAAAAGAATATCTCACCCCCATGCGGGTGAGATAGGGGAATATCAACCCGAGAGGGGAGATTCTTTAGTTGCCAAACAGGAGGCTTTGCCGAGTGTTTGGCAACATAAGAATCTTTCCCGAGGGTTGAGAATCCCCTATCTCACCCCATTGGGGATGGATGATTCTTTTTCTCTTACCCTGTTCTACCATTGTGTATCATGTACACAATGTTATGACAATATTACATGCTAAATTCAGGGTTGACGTAATGTTGATGGATTGTTGACGTGACGTCATGGTATTGTTGAAGTGACGTCCTACCAATGTTATGAATTTGGGAATCAACAGTTGTTAGGATTAATGGCATTCTCAAAACTAATCAACATCAGCTTTAAAGTGGCTTTTTCTATACGTGTCCTTAATGATGCGCATAGGAGAAAAGAAACAAACTGTTGTCATATGGGCGCAGCAGTCCACCATCCTTTCATCCACTCGACGTTGGCAATACCAAATAGTTATTGTACTATGGCCTGTTGACTATCATTTTAAAGGTTAAAAATCTATCGTGTGACGAGGCCTGATTTATACATTGAGCAGACAAGGTCGTCCTAGCCCGACTCTTCCTCCAATTTACAGTATAAAAGTCACTGCAATATATTCGTAACATTATTGACATAAAAACTAATCTTATCGCCTAAGTTAATACATAGGTGAAAGATATGCATGACCTTTGCTAAGTTTAAAGAGATTGACCTCCTCTCGGCAGTCTTCATTGATAGGGAGCCATGACCCACCAGTAGCATAATTATCGTCCGAGTATGTTCGAGAAAACGTACTTCATCTATGAAGATCAGCTGCAGGCATTAGTTGTACCAAGTTCAAGCAGCATAACACAGTGACACTAGGATCCCATTAGGTGTACATACTCTCGACGCTCGGAGAGTATGCGCTTGCACTCAATATGCTTTCGACATTGGTTGATTTTCGTATCTTATTATTAATTTAAACACTTGCCTGTCTTTTCCCCCACATTGTTCTTCATTTATTTCCAAGTCAAATATAATATTACCAATTTAATCATTCTTTATAAACACCCTAAACTATTATTGTTCCCACGAAGATAGGCTATTCCATTCAACATGAAATGCAAAACTAACATCATAATGTGAAATGTGAAATGTTCTCAAATCGTTATTGATTAATAAAACTAATGGTTGTGTTTTAGTATAAATAGGAGGATAACGAATCCACAAGAACAACGGCCTAGACTTTTGATAGATAAATGTCAAAACCACTGGAGATGAATTCATTCAGGTATGATGATTTATTAAAATGGCGTATACTACTGCTGCCCGTATATGTTTGATGTACGACATAAATAAAATATTATTATTGAATAGATCTAAAAGCAATGAATTTGGAACAGTTTCAATATATCTGTTTACGTATTATGATGTGTAACCTCCACTACATCATGATAGCAGGTGCCGTTGGTTATAGGAAGGTAAACACCATTCCAGTTATTTCTAAGAATTCAAAAACCGAGATTACTTCAGGCCGTTGAAGATGAAGAAAACATCAATGACAAAATGAAGCGTCATAGTCATGGTCAAGTCTGTAACATTCTTCCATAATCGATGTATGTTTCTCAGTCTGACAATGACTTATCTATCTAGCTGAATGTTTGAAAAGCTACAATGAACATCTGCAACAGGAATCCTTTTAGAGGCACGGTAGTCTACTGGTAGGATGCTGGGCTCGTTACTAAAGGGTCGCGGGTTCGAATCCTATTATGGCATTATGTTGATCCCTTAACAAGATACTTCACAACCCCTTGTTCCAGTCTACTCAGCTGTAAATAAGGACGTGTTTGTGCAGTGCTGGAATTATTGTATGCTAACTATGAGCGCCTAAATGACAGAACCGGCTGTATGCTCCCAAAATGATTGAGAAATATATTGCTTGCTGCAAAGGCCCAATACCACGCAAAATAATTTGTAATTCGCTTTGGGACGACCAAAGACCTCGGATGTGACAATTAATTTTAGTGTAAGCTGAAACAGAAGCAAGACAATCGACATCGTATAAGACAGATGTCTGAGAAAACAACAGTGGAGCTATGTACATGTGTGCCAAAAGTCTCAGCAGCTGTCCGTCCAAATTTTGTTATGACAAGGTTATTGTAAAACAACAGCAACTTTTTGTTCTTTTATGAACATATGCACATTAATTGACCATATCCAGCAGATGCCTGGGGATTACATACAATGCAAACCAGTAAACATATTTCTATGGCAAACATCGCTTATAAATATAATCATTAAACATTTTTAATTTCAATTAGGTATTCATATGTGTTCTCCAAACAACGGTGTCAGTCGTCTGTTATGTGATCCATTTCCCACGCACTATTTTGACCATGCTTGGTAATAGAAAGTTGAGGGTTTTAGGCTCTTATATGTTTTTGTATAAGATACACATCTAACACAAACTTCAATTTTACGTCATATTTGAAATCAGTTACTTTCCATAACTTAAATAAAAACAATCGTATTTTGTTATGCCTTTCGACATGTTGGGTTTTCCCTGGAGAGAGCACCACAGGGTAAGGTGAATGTAAACCGTACCATGCCAGAAATACTAACTACTTGAGCTGGAGCCAAAGATCAGACTAAAACAAACATTAGACAGTACCAAACTGTTGATATAAAGAAAAAGTCACAAACTGAAAATGATTGTTTATTTTATTATTATTATTTTTAGAATTGGCATGCTTTCATTTCTCAATTTTTTAACAGACTGAATAAGACATTAACATATATCACATCATTTTGATGAACTCTATTGTTGCTATTATTCGCATGATATAGAATACTGTTCTGATCATTGAATAAAGAAGAGCGAATTTACAGACCCATATAATAACATGTTCATGACTTTATACATAGTATGCTATGATAACAATAAACTGCTTCTCCTAATTATCTTAGTCGTGGTTGGACAGTGCTGGAATTGTTGAATGCTAGCTGTGAGCGCTTAAATGGCAGCACTGGTTGTATGCTCCCAGGGAGTTGAGAAAGATATTGGCTGGTTGCAAAGGCCCAATAACCACGGATAATAATTTTTGAACCGCTTTGAGACGAACCTCGAATTTTATTATTTATAATAACGACTGACTGCTTCTCAAATATTACAAATAAAAGTGTCTTATTCATTAATCACATAAAGACAATTATATATACAGATTGAAAATATCACACAGGGCTGAGAATTAGTTCAGATTCAATCTCTCCAAAACTCGCTTTTTAAGATTGATTTTGTCTGTCTTTCCATTAATAAGTTTCGGAAACTCGTCGAACCGGAGAAAATAAGAAGGTGAACTACCCAGGACATTGTCGCCAAGAGCCAATCGACATTTCTGGTCCAGTTCAACATCCGTTGTTTTTGTCTTATCCTCCAATATATAGCAGGCACACACTTCCTCTAGCAGCCGTGCGTCTGGAACAGCGAGCACCACCACCTCCCTAACATCTGGTAGGTCCGACATTGCTGTTTCCACCATGCTGGTCAACACCTTCAGGCCGCCTCGCTTTATAACGTCAGTGGCTTTTCCTTTTACAAATAACTTGCTGTTTTCGGTAATGAGTCCGATGTCACCGGTTCGAAACCAACCCCCGTCAGCAAAGGAGGCTGCGTTCAGTTCAGGAGCGTTCCGGTAGGACTTCAACATCCATGGAGATCTCACTAGGATTTCGCCTAATTTTCCACGATTCAGTGTTTCACCGCTGTCTCCGACGATTTTGACTTCGTTGCCTGGATACAATGACCCAACATGCCCAACCTCCATTTCAGACGTGAGTTCCATGCCACATACAAATCCAAGTTCAGTGGACCCATAGACCATTAAAAGTTTTTCTGTAAGCTTACCGCATACCTCAGTAAGATTACTTCCAATCATCTGCCCTCCGGTAGAAATGCAGTAGAGTTTGTAACTGTGTTTCTCGATATCCTTGTTTCTCATTAGGTCAAGCAATGCATAAGGAAGCATCCCGGCATTTGTACACTGTTCATCCATAATAATGTTCCAAATTAACGGGGCGTTTTCTTGTTTGACACCTATTGACGTGTCAACAAACACTCGCGGATTCCCATTAATGATGCTGAAAATCGGAAACCCGCCCAGCCAGGAAAACGGTCGGTCGTTGTAGCAAGTTCCGTATGTTCGGTCTCCAAGTGTTGCAATACCGCTTAGATAAGATGCATTAACAATGGCAAAATGAGTCATTTCAACCATTTTTGGAACTCCGGTTGAACCGGAAGTGCAAACAATCACAGCGATACTCTCTGGTTGTATTCTTGGCAATGATATTGATGCTTCATCGGTTGTTAGGGTAACGTCAGTTAGGGAGGGAAGAGAAGATAACGTTGATTTCTGTAGCAACAAAACTATCGGTTTATCATGTGACGATTCCTCACTTTGGACGTACGCTTCCATATCTGATATGTACGTTTCATCTGATTCAGGATCAAGCAATACAGCCTTGCTTTGGGAAGCCTCAAGAAACTTGATCGTCTCACCAAACGACTCCGATGTTTTATTTTTGTGAACGGCAACGGCTCCTGTCAGGAAGATAGCGATCTCTCCTACAATCCACTCAATTGAGTTAGGCCCAATAATAGCTACACAGTCTCCAGCCACTATCCCTCTACTGATGAGGTACTTGGCGACCTCTGTGGACCTGTTCACAAGTTCTCTGTAAGTCAGTGACTTCCTCCTTCCGCTTTCTTCAAATCGCTGGATTAAGATTTGCTTATCAGGAGCTTCGTTAGCCCTCTCGTGCAGCACTTCAATAATTGATTTGTACCGGAGTTGAACAGGGTTTGGACAAGACAGGTAGCTCAGCTCAGCCATGGTCAGAATACTGTAAGTATCAGTTGTCTCACTGAAATCATATAAATTTCGTGTTATACAACATTAAAAAAATGAGTGTATTGTATTTTATAGTACATTCCGACTGGCTCATTCTTAAAATTTCATCTGTTACATTTACCAACGTTTTCTGTCCTCCTGCAATAGGTCATGACAACATCAAAGGCTTGGGTAAAATAAATGATTGGTTTCAGGGGGGAAATCCTGCAAATCCCTAGGTTTGTATCTGTCCTTTCATAATAAAGAGGAGCGACATCCGACTTCAAAGTCTGACAATGTTACCGTTACGCTATCGTGCGATTCTTTTGATGTACATAGGATCTGCTTGTATCATCCACAAGGTGGCGCACATACAGCCTTCTAATGCGTCATAACATATTTTATGGGTCAGGGAACGTAAGAGAGCGTAACATCTGGACTATCAAGGATGAAACCGGCCACTTTGAAGGTAAGTAAAGTATTTGTAAAATAAATATCGAAACCGATAAAAGTCAATTCGTGAATTTTAACGACGGATCTCTGTAGAGATTTGGAGAAAGAATAGACCTACACATTCAGCTGCATGTCCGTAGCGACCGACGTGGGTCCCTCACAGAATTGAATGTTATATTTTTTGTCTAAAGGGACATTGGATGGGAAATTGATCTTTTGTATTAAGCCAAAGGACCTCCGCTTCTATTTAGGTGGGGAACCCCTGCATAATTGGGTATTTGCTTTTGTTCTCTGGTCTGCACTAAAGCGACAAACAAACTCTGCTTCACCGTGTGAATTCTTGTAAACTATTAGAAGGTTGTACCTATTTCTTTGATCAAGATTATCTCGCATATAATCATTTTTTTTTTATATCTCTTGACTACAACAAGCAAAACATTGACAGTGAAATCTAACAATATCCCGTTAACCTCTAGGTGCTGTATGATCACTCAAGAAAAAAAATTAACAGCAAATCTGTAAAATATTTTAGGTTGATGAGTCAAAACAGCATACATCTCTATTTTACATGTTATTATATATTAAGTACTGAGACATGAATGGCAAGCTGAGGGCGAAGTCACAGAAAGTGAGCTGGTTACCGGCAGTGGTCGTGTGGCTCTTTTATCAACTTCACATTGATACGTTTCCTCCGAATTTTATAAAATTTGTTTTCTTAAAAATCATTTGATTTAAAATACGAAACAAAACCTTAATGAATCAAATAGAGAACGTGACATTTCAAATATATACTATTGTAAGATGGACATAGCACATACAGTTATCGTTACAATTTCATGGTCTGCATCATTATAATTCAGATGAGTTATCAGGTCGATTATTATACAATAACCGTTAGGATAGTAAGTTGTTTGTAGCAATGAAAACTCACGATGTGTTTGGAATGTCCAAGGTAGCGGTTATTCAGATGTAATCAGTTGTGTTTTTTTTCTTTCATGTCTATTTTTTGCATTTCAACAAATTTTATTGACAGATGTAATAGTCAAATGGATTGAATAACAGGCAAGCCTGTATACATTCTTTCCATGGGTGGCTCAAAATTTGATCGAATATATATACAATATAGTTACAATAATAATGATTAATTAATTTAATGAAAAAGTATATAAATATGTATAAAGAGTAATAATAATGGAAGGATCAGGGGCGATAACTCCAACATGATAAACACAAAGGGGATGAACTCATAGGATATCACAATAACAATACACAAACAACTCACAATCATACATCCAACACACATACATTTTTTTATTATTAAATAAAGCATAGTCACAGTCAGTATATCATATGTACAGTAGGAGTAGACTTTGACCAAACGTCCATGTGCATGTATGTGCACAGGTCATTGCTACTAATACTGTTTATGAGTAAATAAGTTCAAATTGAAATAATGTGGACAGAAATGTAATATATTATTATGTTTATTATATTGAACAGAAAATAAACAAGATATAACAAACCTGCTCAACCGTAATCATTTGTATCATTATACATCAAAAAAAATAAATGTTATTCGATTAACAATTCAGATTAAAATAAGACATATATGTATTTGATTTACTATATCTCATTATAATGCATCATGGCTTTCTACGTCATATAAAAATTAAAACGCCTAGTTTTTCCAATAAAAATCTGAATGCATCTGTTTGTTTATATTCAGATCACATGTAGAGCAATCTTTGAAAAATATCTTTAAATCCATATGGTTATGATTACTAATATTATTCAAAGAAGTATTTCGTTGTTCGATATACATGGACAATTGAAGAAAAAATGAGAGGCTGTTTCGTATTCAAAAGAACAAGCACAAGTTGGATTATCTATTAAATGGTCATGATATAAATCAGAATTAAAATTACCTCAGGAATTTCTTAATTGGCAAAGAATAATATTTACCCTTCTTTCACCGTCGTTTTTAAAAATTGTAGTTACTTCTCTGTCATTAACTTTATCTTTATTTTGTAATTTTGTAAACAGAGCAAGAGATGGAGTGTTCAACATATCAGTATCAATAGTGTTGACATTGCGGCACATAAATGGGAAAAAACTGTCAAAATAGTTACCGGTATTAGTTCTACACATAGATGGGTTAAAGAGTCTGGTTAGTCTAAGAGAGTAGGGATTGTTATTATGATTGTTAATAAAATGATTTGTGACATTTTGTAAGTATTGAGGTGAAAGTCCATGCATTGTCTTATACGTCATTATTTGTTTATGTTTGTACCTTCTTGTAGACAGTGTTTCCCAACCAAGTTCATTATAGAGTTTATTGTGTGATGTCCCTGAACGAAGACCAGTTATAATCCCAGCCGCTTCTAGTTGTACAGATCCAAGTAATTCAATAGATTGTAAGGTGCAATTATCCCATAATATGTCTGCATTCAAAATTGGTCGTATAAATGCAATATATATTTTAATTAATGATTTACGACCTACCTTAGATTTGATATAACGAAGAATATTTAATCTGGTGTATGCTTTTTCATATATAATCTGTATGTGCTGTTTCCATGATGTATCGTCTGTAAAAGCTAGTCCTAAATGTTTATGTGTTTTTGAATCAGTTATTTGATTGTTTTGGAAGGATATTGGGGGTTGTACGTGGTTATGTTTTCTAGAAAATACAATTGACTTAGTTTTATTTGGGTTAAAATTTATATCCCATATATATGCCCACTCACTAATGTCACAAGGTAATTCGAGAGATCCTGGGCTGCTTGAACTGGATTTTTGTCTGTATGATTACATACAGAGAAGTGTCATCTGCAAAAAGTTTTATATTAGTAGAAATATTGTCAGTAATATCGTTAACATAAAGAAGAAACAGGAGTGGCCCCAGAATAGATCCATGAGATACCCCCTGCATTTATAGTCCTCAACTGAGAGCGACATCCTTCAGTGCTAACTCTTTGCATTCTGTCTGTTAAATAATTTTCAAACCAGAGAAGCAAATTTCCACCAATACCATATGTCCTATGTTGATGAATTAGACTTTTATGCCAAAACCTTTCAAATGCTTTGCTAATATCACAGAAAACAAATCTAAGTTCCTTACCCTTGTCTATATTACCAACAATTTCATTATATATAAACAAGAGTTGCTTAACTGTTGAATCACCTGGTGTAAATCAAGATTGGTGCTTAGTGATTATAGAGTTCTCCAATAGGTAGTTATAAAGATATTTAAACACATTTATTTTCATTATTTTACTAAAGCATAAAGTTGCTGCAATATGTCTGTAGTTTAAAACATCATTTGATGATCCATTCCCCTTATAAACTGCATTTATATTTGCTATTGGGAACCACTCCTGTTTCTAGTGTTTTATCAAAAAAGATCATGAGGGGTAATTTAAGAGAGAAGAATTCATTCTTTTAACAATTTTGGGAACAATTCCATCAGGTCCAGGGGGCTAATATTAATTTGGTCAGCAACATCGTGTTCAGATATATTAATAGTAGATAGTGAATAAGGAATTGCTGGCTGTGCTGTCTGACGTAGTGGGAGGTCAGGTGAGGATGTGGAGATAGTAATGAAGTAATTATTGAGGACCTCAGCTTTATCAATAGGATGGTGAACAGCTTGAGGAATTGGATTTATTGGTGAAGTTAGAGATAGCAATTTTCCCCCATTTATCTGGGGGAATCCTATTGTCATTTACAGAGTTTACAAGGGTTTTGATATAAGTTGACTTAGCTTCCCGGATCTGGTCAATGGCTTCATTCCTGAGAATCCGAAATCTGTTCCAAAAGTGAGGACTATTTGTTAATTTGGCCTTTCTGTGAATTCTATTGCGTTGTCTCATTTTTAATCTTATGTTGTTGTTCATCCATGGTTTATCATTATAACGTACTGTTATTATTTTGACAGGAATGAAGGTCATTTACCTGATCCATGATTAGATCAGTTATGGTACTGTTAAATGTATTAGAGTCCTGATTCACCCAGTCAACATCAAGAAGAGTGTTATTCATACTTTCAAAATCCCCTTCTTCATATTTTAAAATGCTTTTCTTATAACTTGCTTGTTTGAATACACTAAATAAAATTGATGCATGCACAGAGGATTTTCATTACAGAAGGGTGGTGATGTATACGTATTTCTAATTATGTTTCGGTTGTTTGTAAAGATAACATCAATGGCAGTGGCACTCTCTTGAGTTATACGTGTAGGTTCATTAATAAGGCTAGATAAATTATGCTTAGTAGGGAGTCTTGAAAGGTGATAATTAGGTAGAAGGGTTAACATATCAATATTAATGTCACCGGTGAGTACCACATCCATTGAAGTATCAGTAGCTCTGGTCAAAGTATCATCTAGTTTGTTCCAGTAATCAACATTACTATCAGGTCTGTATATATGCATCCTAGTAAAAGTTTGTGATTATTAATGATTAATTATTAATTAATTATTACTTCTAACCAGATCAATTAAATATCATCCCTTACCAATTCAATTCTTCTATTAATCATGATAGTATTATTATAATAAACAATAATCCCATCGACTGGACCTGTAGATCTATCTTTTCTGTAAGGAGAGGAAGTAAAAGAGTGCATGTGAATGTCAGTGTTAGATATTAAATTATCTAGATGGGAATCAGTTATACAAACAATATCAGAATTTTCCAGCTCTGCTTCAATAAGGGGTATTTAGTTTCTAAGAGACCTCATATTTAAATGAACTAGATTTATGTTTTGTAGTGGACCAGGATTAATTTCTATGTCACAACACCGCATCATAATTATAAGATGCGTTATAAGAATAAAAGATAAGTTATCGAATCTAGAAAACGTAATAAAGTAATACAAATAAGTATGACGAAAGCCATGATAGACATCGAGATTGGGTTTGATTTTTTATAATAAATATAGCCGGAGACCAACCTTTTCAAAAATTAAGGTATTTCATACAGCGTCACGTCAGTGTATATATTTTGTAATGGGCTCATAACTTTCCTCAAAATGAATAAAGTATGGAAGTCGCTTCGTATGCTTATGTCAAGAACAATGTCAATAATGACCTTTGCAGCAATATTTGTTGAAAATATTGTTGACTTTGTCTGAAAAGTAACGTTTGAATGCAGAATTTTAGTGGCGCAAAATTGCAATGAATAATAAAATTAATGAAAACACTTAAATGTACATTCATGTAGTGAGTATTGTCGAGAAAAATGTGAGAAAATGCTTCAATTCGCGAGAATAATGACATATTTTTGTATTGGACACGGCAATAAACAACTCCCTCTGTCGGTAAGTGTTACGTCGCTACACAAACGTTCAGTCTGGTCAACTTAACAAGTCACAACATGAATATTTTAATTTCCTTTATGATCTAAACTATTTATAATTATACATTTTCATAGTTACTTTTTGTTATTACGTTAATGACAATGTGTAATATATATTCACGAATATATGACGAAGTGACATTTTAAAATTTGTATATCATTCATATAGCAAAATTGTTTGATGCAACCTGTTTCGTCTCTCGCGAACGCACACTCGTCCAGGTGTTTTCTGAATTTCTAATCAGTTGATATAACATACCATTTTTAGTTTCGTATATTTGTATATTTAAACCTTCTTTTCAATCTGACTTACATAATACGCTTTTGCAGTGAAACAAAAATTGTAATTATCATTTGTGGTCAATTATTATCTGGGCTTGGATAGACGCCATCTTTGTTTTACCGTCGATTTTTGCCCCATATATCTGACCCGTCTCGGTATCCTCTCTCGGCTTTTGCTTATTCTTGATAATATAAACGGGATCATCTGCGCGTGATACATTATTGTATTTCTTCTGAAAGTTAATATATCAATACAATTTTTAATAAAAAAAAAAATGTGCCTCTTTTCCTCCTTTTTTGTTCTCTCCTTCTCTTTTTTTCAATTTTTGTTTTGTTTTCTTTACAATGATTACAGATCCCCGAGAGACAAGGACCCGCACCAAGAGAAACAACTATTACGGGATATTTTTCTCATTTTAGGATTCACAAGGCTGGAGATAGTTAACCCCAACAGTTCAGATAGCGATATCTCCAAATCTGAAACACATTTTCACCAGACATTTGAATTTAAACGTTTTTTGTAAAGAAAACATATTAATCAGACTATATCCAAATGTATGTTACCTATGCTGGGGATCAACGCTTAGATGTTCCTACTTTTGCCCTTGATTCCGGTTTTTTTAATAGAAATAAGACTTAAGTGAAACATTTATTTATTTCTAAGTAACTCTTGAAGTTAACCATACCTGGATTTGATACAATACATTTCATATATTCACTCCAATTATATTTTGGAAAGTGCTATTGTAATCATGAATCCCCGAATAACATTGGAAATTTACAAATAAATAACCTTTATAATGTGCAATTGATCTCAAGAAAAGAAACAAAGCCTAGTTTTAATTTCCTATCCCACATTCATTTTATCATAATGCAGATTTTTGCATATGGTCACCCTGTGCATGTTCGGGTAAAGAATAGAACAGCTGTATCACATGTTGTAATTGCGACTCGTGTAGGTCCGCCTGTGCCATCGGGGTTTTCTGCGACGTCTTATACTTAGAGGACCTTGATATGACCTAACGTGGACATAAAAAATTCAAACAAACGACCTTTGCGTATCGAAAATATGTAATTGCCGGGGGGTGAAGACTGCAAAGCGATCACATGGGAGTATAAGAAACAATTCACATGCCGTTGCTTGTCGCTATTTTGACGTTAGAATAATGAAAATGACAAAACATAATAATAGATAATTAAGTGATTGGTTTCAAGGATGCAAAGCAGATTGATTTAAATAACGATTCGCCTTTTAAACAAACCGTAAAAACAACTACAAATACTTCAAATTTATGAATTGGTTTATCAAATAACAAACAGTTCAATTAATAATAATAATTAGAGATTCTTATATACCGCTTTATCACAACCTAGTTCATAGGTCCTCTCAAAGCGGATCACAAATTATTATCTGTGATTATAGGGCCTTTGCGACCAGCCAATATCTTTCTAAACTCCCTGGGGAGCATACAGCCGGTACTGCCATTTCGGCGCTCACATCTAGCATTCAACAATTCTAGCCCTGCGCAACCACGTACTCATTTACAGCTGAGTAGACTGGAACAGGTGGAGTAAAGTATCTTGCTCAACGATATAACACAGTGCCGTGACTCGAACCAGCAACCCTTCGGTCACGAGCCCGGCGTCCTACCACTCGAGTACCCGTACAGTTAGTAGTAAATTGTTTAACCTGAAATGGTTGTTGTATTAACATAGCCATTAAAACTTATTTATAATTCGAAAAAGTAAGACATTTTAAAATGCCTTCATAACTGTCTCGCATTTATATAGGAATTACAATTTTGACATGAATAATGAGATCTTTCTTCCAAGGAAGTTCTAGTTTCAAGCTGTTTTCAATACTTTTAAAGAAACCAAATGAGCCCTTGTAATGGTCATAATTTAAATTGAGAAGAGCAAGTATAGAGGAAATTCATGTATGGCTTAACGGCTATGTTTTTCAAAGACATTAATAAGTCATATTTTAAATAACGAACAAGGCGAGTATGGACACATAGTGAAATTTAACTAACATGATAGAGATTTTGTTATTTTTAACAGTTTTTAAGGTATATCATAGATTGCATAAATGTACTGGACTCATAAACCAAATAAACACCTGATAAAGGATGAAATGCAACGTCCCCACAAACGCTATTAGGCCGAGGGCCTATGGAGACACATCCTCGATACCAGGGGTTACTCTCACTTACGCTCTCTGCCCCCCTGGATTACGTCATAGAAAACTTGAAGGTACAAAGATAGCTGTTTCATCGGTCTCGAGTAAAAAAACTGACCAATTGCTAGGCTGATAGCTGTCCTTTGAGAGTTACAAAGGAGCGATACCCGACTTTAAAGTCAATAAAGTTTTACCGTTACGCGACCGCGAGATTCTTTTAATGTATATCAAAGGATCGAACTAGTCTTGTTGTCCCATCAACAAGGTAGTTCACACTGAGCTTTCAATTTTGCTATGACATATTCCAGGGGTACAGAGAGCGTAAGTGAGTGTAGCCCCTGCAGTATCGAGTATGGTGGAGACATCACAGAAGACAAATGAACGTGCAGAATAGAAAAGGAGGGCCGTAACTGATAACTCAGAAGCCTAAACTTATAATCGTTGTGAGAGATGGCGGTGGTGTTAAACAAGAAATTGTACACGAGTGCTCACGTATTACTGTTTCACAATTCTGAAAATAGTATTTCTACCTTATTGATATGTACAAACATACATCGAGATCATTGCCCAGGTAAGTGATATTGCATTGCTGTAAATAAGAGTCGTGTGAGCGCCTGCTGATCTGACTGGAAACGCTAAATTTGTTAATGAAATTTAATTTGCGTCAGTTTAACTAGAACAATGAAAAACATTGAGGCAATAACAACAATCTGGATGCGATACAATATTTTAGGAATCAATCTATCAATTCTAGCATATGTGTAAGATAATTTAGCTGTTTAGAGTTTTAAATTAATATTTATATATGTATTGTTCTGGTTTGATTGGGGTTCAATATTCTCTCAGTAGCTTAGGTTATATTAAGATGAATCGGTAGTGAGTCACCGGCGAAAGGGTGGGTAGATGAAAAAAAGGACAGAGCTCTAAAATGTAGCAAATGGGACATCGTTATATATTTTGTTGATTTGGTATTGCCAAGTAGAGCGCACAAAAGGAAATCCTGAATTATGCAAAGTATTCCCATGTAGGTCGCCTATCATGATATCAATTTGGTGCAATATCCTTATACAATGTAACAATGTTATGATAATGGTAACCATATAAACAGTTTAATCGAACTTCAATCTTTCCATAGCCAGTTTTTTAATAAGTACTTTGTCTGATTTACCATTACGTAGTCTTGGAAACGCATCAAAACGGAGCAAGTAGGAAGGTGCACTGCCCAAAACGTTGTCTCCGAGAGTCATTCTACACTTCCGATCTAATTCAACCTCTGTTATATTTGAATCAACCTCCAAGACGACACATGCGCAAATTTCCTCAAAGAGTCGGACATCCGGCACAGCTAGCACCACAATCTCCCTTACTTCCGGAAGTTGGATCATGGCTGTTTCCACGACGCTGGCCAAGACCGTCACACCTCCCCGTTTTATTACGTCAGTCGACTTGCCTTTCACAAATAATCTGCCTTCCATAGTAATGATTCCAATGTCTCCTGTTCGGAACCAGCCCCCGTCAGTAAAGCACTCTTCGTTTAATTTGTATGCGTTCCGGTAGGACTTCAACATAAACGGAGATTTAATGAGGATTTCACCCAAATGTCCTCGAGTCAGTGTGTCATCATTGTCTCCGATAACCTTGACCTCGTAGCCTGGAAAGAGTGGCCCAACATATCCAACGTCCGTTTCCAGTTTGAGCTCTGTAAATGACACGATTCCGGCCTCAGTGGACCCGTAGTCCAGGAAAAGCTTCTCTGTGAGTTTACCGCATACTTCACTAAGATGCTTATTGATCATTTGTCCTCCGGTCGCAATGGCATACATTTTGTAGCCTTTCTTCAGAATGTCGTCCTGATTTTCAATCAAATCGAGCACAGTATGAGGGAAGAATATAGCATTTGTACACTGCTCGGAGATGATGATATTCCAAACAGCCATCAGTTGTTCTTTCTTCAGACCTATTGCGATGTCAGCAAACACTCGTGCATTTCCATTAAGAATACTGAATATTGGACTACCTCCTATCCAGGTAAACAATCCGTCGTTGTAACATTTAGCGGACGGCCGATCTCCTCCTGTCCCCAAATAGGCGATATAGGAAGCATTCACAATTGCCAAGTGAGTCATTTCGACCATTTTAGGGACTCCAGTTGAACCGGAAGTTGTATAAATCATGGCGCTACTCTCTGGTTGTATTCTTGGCAATACTATTGATGTTTCATTCGTTGTAATGGTGACGTCGTTCAGCGAGGGGAGAAAAGATAATGCTGATTTTTGAAGTAACAAAACATCAAGTTTATCTTCATCACTATTGAAAGAAGCATCCATTTCCGACATGAACTCTTCGTCTGATTCAGGATCAAACAACACAGCCTTACTCTGTGAAGCTTTTAGCAACTTCATCATCTCTGGGACCGACTCCGACGTTTTGTTTATCGGAACAGCAACGGCTCCTGTCAAGAAGATAGCGAACTCTGCAATAATCCACTCGTTGGAGTTTGGCCCAATAATTGCAACTCTGTCCCCTGCACCGATCCCCTTAGTGACTAGGTACTTGGCAATCCCTGTGGACCTGTTTAAAAGTTCTCTATAAGTAAGTGACCTCCTGCCGCCTCCTATCGATCGCTGGATTACGATTTCCTTATCAGGAGATTCCATGGTCCTCTCGTGTAGCACTTCATTAATTGATTTGTACCGGAGTTGGGCAGGGTTTGGACAAGACAGGTAGCTCAGATCCTCCATTACTAGACTGATATTGCCGTGAGTTACTCTCTGACCACCAACCTAAAGTCCAATAAGACCAAGTCAGAAATAATTTGAAAATGACAAGGAAATTGCAAATGACTAGATTTACAGGTTTAGTGTAAATGTCTGTACTAAGTCCTTCCACCTGTGACAGTGTCATAATTTTACATTATTTGTGTTAATAAGTGTTATTACGCACGTCGTAATTTTGAATACAAGTGAGTGGTGTATAAGGGTCACGTGATGTGTTGTAAACTTGTTTTTTCACTGTGTAAATTGTTTAAGTTTTACTTTCCGCGCGCTAGTATTGAATTTTCCTGGCATAGTCATGTTGGTCAGTTTATTATTTCAAATAATAGAAGTAATCCTATTGAGCAATGTTTTATTTATATGTGGTTTTCATTATATTTATGTGGGAAATTTAAATAAAATACTAATGCTCATGAGAGACAGACATATTACTGCGACCGCCACATAAAACCTGTGTAAAGACTATTGTCTGAAAACCCTCTATTTGTAGAAGGGGTAGGTATGTTGTATATGTTCTCCATGTGATATATATGTTAATGATATACTTATGAGACGTAATGTATAAAACTGTTAATTCTTTTGAATTATTCGAGTTATAATAAACAGGTTCGTGCGATCTGTATATAATCTTTTATAAGGAATAATAGAAATTACAACATAATGTTAGTATGAGAGTATTATATATTGTATTTTAATTGTATGTATTTCGTGTTGTATTTTTTTTATTTATTATTCGGTTTAGTCCGATAATAAACTGATTAAACCTTATATGCACAGACGTTACATTATATAGGAAACACTGTTATCAGGAAACTCCTCAATCCACCACACTGACTGGCATTGATTTAAGTTATAGTATTTCTATTAATACGACAACTGATACAAATAATAATTTCATGATAATCTGATCTACACAAGCTTCTGATTCAATACGCTTCCAACCCCAAAAATAAAGCAGAATTGACCAGATGTATTTTACAAAAATGTTCAATATTGAAATTAATTATACCTACCTTTACATCGGAAAATTAATCGTGGGGAATGGATCCAGAGAGCACTTTAGACCGAGGACAGACACGCAGCTTTTATCAGCAACGGCTATACACAACTCCCTCTATCGGAAACGTCACATTTACGTCACTTAATGTGATGTAATGTTTTGTCTGGGGCCCAAACGTTCAGTCTGGTCAACTTAACAAGTCACAATAACATAAATTTTAATGGGATCTAAACTATAATCATACATTTTCACATTTATTTCTTGTTATATTCAAATATATTTCATAATGATAACAAAGTTTATTTTTTTCAAAATATTTTATTTTTGCGAAAAACATGTTATGAAGCTTACCAGGGTCCATGTCACAATGTATGATGGCCTTAACAAGTTCTAAGCTAACAAGTCTTTATCTTGATTTAAAACACGATGGGATGTCCTAAATAAAGATATCAGCCGTCGACTTTGCAAGAGGTTCTGGTGCAGGACGTTTATGAAATATTTTGATAAGTGACTAGGTACAGGCAGTTCACATTGCTCTCAGATCATATGATATGTGGTGTGTAAAAAACCAGGTCAATTAATGTACGGACACAAATAGGTACACTGGAAGATTCAAATAAATTTATGATTGTATGGTTTGCATAACGTCCTTTCTATAGTTTGTTATGTTTAAGGGGCATTAAAAAACCCAAAAAGGTTTAGTACTATAGCAAGTCTCCAGTCTCTTTTCGTAAGGGTAGATATCACAACAGTTCTAACCTACCTAAACCATGTTGGTCCGTTCAGAAAGATATAGAAATTACCATAGCCACTTTTACTTTTCAAATTGATTTTTTTCTCATTTCGTTTGTGTGATGCCATTTCCTTTTATATGCTTTATCTACCTAGTAATGGCCCAAAAGACCTCTTCTGTGTTGATAGGCCGTAAAGAATATAATGATAGATAACTATCTGCTGCCCCCATTGCAACAGTTTGAATCTTTGCTTCTTTTCAAAATCTTTTTTTTATACAAGGGTCACAGAGACTACGAACTAAACCAAGAGAGACAAATCTAACGGGATATATTTCCCTATTTTATAAGTTGTTTTTCAAAAATGGAGTTAGTTGTCCCCTAGACAGCGCTAAGCTGTTCCTGACTTTTTCTTGCAATTCGTTTAGGGTTTTCGTTTAATAAAAATAAACGTTAGTGAAATAAATATATATATGATGATGTTTACCATACCTGGATTTAAATGTCAAATACATTTGTTGCGAGTCAGAGAAGTACAATAAATTTGATATATTCACTAAGTGTTACTTTACGAATTTCATGAATCCCCAAATAACATTGGAAATCTACCTATTAACAACCCTTTGAATGTGCAAGTGATCACAGGGATAAAAAAAACTGGATCAAATTTCTTATCCAAGATTATTTTACATTGACGGAGGTATTTGCGTATGGTGACTCTGTTCAGGTTCGGGTCAAGGACAGTTCTGCTGTATCCCACTGCACGATACTAGGAGGCGACTAATGTGGGGCCCTTGTAGAATCGGTGTTTTTTTCCTCGGCGTCTTCTACGTAGAAGACATTGCAGAAACCAGAATTGACCTGCCGCTCCCATGGCAACACTTGGTATTGGTCCCTTTCTCTCCTGCCTTTGACCTGCCGCTCCCATGGCAACACTTGGTATTGGTCCCTTTCTCTCCTGCCTTTGACCTGCCGCTCCCGTGGCAACACTTGGTATTTGTCCCTTTCTCTCCTGTCTGCTATTTTCCTTCATATGACCTTAACTGTTGCGACGAAGTAAAACTTCAAACAAACTATTTTTGCTTGTGGAAAATTAGTGACTTAATATCCGATTAGAAAGCATTCACCTGGTTGATTAAGATTAATTCACATGCCATTATCTATCTTAACGGTGACGTCACAAAAATGAAAATAACATAACGTTAGATTAAACAATTAAATGATGTCATATCAGGAATGGAAGCTGACGAGAAAATTGACGAAAAGAATACGAGATATATACTTACTATACCTACATGGAAAACATATGTCTATTTTTAAAAGCAGATTCATAAGGAATTTTAAATATATGTTTTGATATTTTCCTTCAGTTTCATCCCGATATATTTCCCCTATACAGCTCTTTAATATTGTTATTATAATAAATTAGTCCTATTATTGATAAAATAGGAAACCTAAAATCAAATATTTGTCAATTTCTAATAAAAAAAAAATGTAAATAATCGTGAGTGTCTTTGATCACATTTTCTAATGATTGCACGGCAATTGATTACAAGACATTAGCAGAAACTGTTCTGGTGACCAGCAGGTTACAAAACAAAACGTGCAAAACAAGGAATCATACAATTTGTTTCACATTTTAATGTTAGTCAACATCTTTACCAGATCTGTTGCAATTAATTACAGCTGTAACATATAATATATATAACATTTACAAATATAATATATATAACATTTACAAATATAATATATATAGATGTTACATTTAAACTGACAGATTGGTTGGTTGGTTACTAGAGTTTAACGTCAACAGGTAATGTCATTTAAGGACGTGCCTCCATGTGTGTTGTGTATGGGTGCATACATGTATGTATGCATGAGGCAGGGTATGTTGGCGTATTTGCCTCCATGTCTTTGCACAAAGATGATGTCGATTGTATAGTGCTATCTCATTGAAATACCATTCCGAAGTCACCCAGCACAGAATTCCACTTGGTCACATTTTACTGACAACGGGTGAATCAGTTTTTGCCATTACCCTAAATGCTGAACGTAAAGTAGGGAATAATAACTACCATTTGTAAGGACTTTGGTGTGTTCCGGCCCGACATAAAAGCCAAAAGTGAAGAAGATTTATTTTGGTTCCTTTTTTGTCCCAAAATAGGATAAATAGCCGTAAAAATGTACAATTGAACTGAAAATGAAACCTAACTGCTAAAAAAGTCGTTCTTACAACAAAAATAAAATAAAAACGACAACAAAAACAAGATGAAATTGCACTTCGTGACACGAACGTACCAAAACAAATCATTGTTCATAGAAGATCCTTGATCATTGGTTTAAGGGACACAAAGCAGATTCCTTTAAATGACGATTCGCCCTTTAAGAAAAACATACACCACAAAAAGGGTTCCTCATTTTACAATTAGTCACTGCTCTTGACGTGATTCACCCCATCTAGTGTTGCCAATGATGCATTTATAAAAAGAAAATACAGTTTTCGCATTTGTATTAAGAGCTTTCTTCCATGGAAGTTCTAGTTCAAAGCATATGAAAAGGTGAATACTTTTATAGAAACAAAATGAGCCCTTTTACTGGTCAAAATTCAAATTAATACGAGGAAATATTTTGAAAATCGATGCATTGCTTAACGGCTATTTTACGGCTATTTTTTCAAAGACGTTAATGAGTCATATTTTAATAACAAACAACGCGAGTATGGCCCCGCAGTGAAATCTAACAGACATGATAAACATTTTGTTATTTTGAACAGTTTTTGAGGTATATCATAAAGTAAATGTTCAGAACTCAGTAAAAGGCCACATAGAACTAAATACACACCTTTTTAATTGAATGAAAGTTAACGTCCTCAAAAAAGCTATGGGCTGAGTGCCTATGGAGACATCGCCGAACGCAAATGAACGTGCAGAATCGAAAAGGAGGGGCGAAACTGATAACTCATAAGCCTAAACCTCTTATCGTTGTGCGAGCTGGCGGTGGTGTTAAACAAAACAAAATGAACACGGGTGCTCACGTATGACTGTCTCACAATTCTAAAATTAGTATTTCAACCTTATTGATATGTACAAACATACATCGAGATCATTGGCCCAGGTAAGTGATATTGCTTTAATGTAGCTAAGAGTCGTGTGAGCGCCTGCTGAACTGACAAGAAATGCTCAATTTGGTACTGAAATTTAACTTAACTAGAACAATGAAAAAATCATACAGACAATCACAACAATCTGAATGCGATAAAATAGTTAAGGAATCAATTTACTGGTTCTGCAGTATTTTGTAACTTAATGCAGCAAGACACCTGTCTAGAATTAATAACAATGTAGACATTCAGCGTTGATTAAACCATAAAAGTCAGTATAACATTAAAGATATCTTTACAAGCTCCTTACTCTGCATAAATGTTATGTTAATAGCATATGTGTAAGATAATTTCGCTGTTTAGAGTTTTAAATTTATATTTATATATGAATTGTTTTGGTTTGAAAGGGGTTCAATATTCTCTCGGTAACTTAGGTCATATTTAGATCAATCGTTAGTGAGTCACCGTCGAAAGGGTGGGTAGATGAACTAAGGACAGAGCTCTAAAATGTAGCAAATGGGACATCGTTATATCTTTTGTTGTTTTCGTGTTGCCAAGTAGAGCGCACAAAAGAAAATCCTGAATTATGCAAAGTATTCCCATGTAGTTCGCCTATCGTGATATCAATTAGGTGCAATATCCTTATACAATGTAACAATGTCATGATATTGGTAACCATGTAAACAGTTTAATCGAGCTTCAACCTTTCCATAGCCAGCTTTTTAATCAGTACTTTGTCTGATTTACCATTACGTATTCTGAATAAAACCTTATATGCACAGACGTTACATTGTATAGGAAACACTGTTATCAGGAAATCCTCAATCCACCACACTGACTGGCATTGATTTAAGTTATAGTATTTCTATTAATACGACAACTGATACAAATAATAATTTCATGATAATCTGATCTACACAAGCTTCTGATTCAATACGCTTCCAACCCCAAAAATAAAGCAGAATTGACCAGATGTATTTTACAAAAATGTTCAATATTCAAATTAATTAAACCTACCTTTACATAGGAAAATTAATCGTGAGGAATGGATCCAGAGAGCACTTTAGACCGAGGACAGACACACAGCTTTTATCAGCAACGGCTATACACAACTCCCTCTATCGGAAACGTCACATTTACGTCACTGAATGTGATGTAATGTTTTGTCTGGGGCACAAACGTTCAGTCTGGTCAACTTAACAAGTCACAATAACATAAATTTTAATGGGATCTAAACTATAATCATACATTTTCACATTTATTTCTTGTTATATTCAAATATATTTCATAATGATAACAAAGTTTATTTTTTTCAAAATATTTTATTTTTGCGAAAAACATGTTATGAAGCTTACCAGGGTCCATGTCACAATGTATGATGGCCTTAACAAGTTCTAAGCTAACAAGTCTTTATCTTGATTTAAAACACGATGAGATGTCCTAAATAAAGATATCAGCCGTCGGCTTTGCAAGAGGTTCTGGTGCAGGACGTTTATGAAATATTCTGATAAGTGACTAGGTACAGGCAGTTCACATTGCTCTCAGATCATAAGATATGTGGTGTGTAAAAAACCAGGTCAATTCATGTACGGACACAAATAGGGACACTGGATGATTCAAATAAATTTTATGATTGTATGGTATGCATAACGTCCTTTCTATAGTTTGTTATGTTTAAGGGGCATTAAAAAACCCAAAAAGGTTTAGTACTATAGCAAGTCTCCAATCTCTTTTCGTAAGGGTAGATATCACAACAGTTCTAACCTACCTAAATCATGTTGGTCCGTTCAGAAAGATATAGAACTTACCATAGCCACTTTTACTTTTCAAATTGATTTTTTTCTCATTTCGTTTGTGTGATGCCATTTCCTTTTATATGCTTTATCTACCTAGTAATGGCCCAAAAGACCTCTTCTGTGTTGATAGGCCGTAAAGAATATAATGATAGATAACTATCTGCTGCCCCCATTGCAACAGTTTGAATCTTTGCTTCTTTTCAAAATCTTTTTTTTATACAAGGGTCACAGAGACTACGAACTAAACCAAGAGAGACAAATCTAACGGGATATATTTCCCTATTTTATAAGTTGTTTTTCAAAAATGGAGTTAGTTGTCCCCTAGACAGCGCTAAGCTGTTCCTGACTTTTTCTTGCAATTCGTTTAGGGTTTTCGTTCAATAAAAATAAACGTTAGTGAAATAAATATATATATGATGATGTTTACCATACCTGGATTTAAATGTCAAATACATTTGTTGCGAGTCAGAGAAGTACAATAAATTTGATATATTCACTAAGTGTTACTTTACGAATTTCATGAATCCCCAAATAACATTGGAAATCTACCTATTAACAACCCTTTGAATGTGCAAGTGATCACAGGGATAAAAAAAACTGGATCAAATTTCTTATCCAAGATTATTTTACATTGACGGAGGTATTTGCGTATGGTGACTCTGTTCAGGTTCGGGTCAAGGACAGTTCTGCTGTATCCCACTGCACGATACTAGGAGGCGACTAATGTGGGGCCCTTGTAGAATCGGTGTTTTTTTCCTCGGCGTCTTCTACGTAGAAGACATTGCAGAAACCAGAAGTGCCCTGCCGCTCCCATGGCAACACTTGGTATTGGTCCCTTTCTCTCCTGCCTTTGACCTGCCGCTCCCATGGCAACACTTGGTATTGGTCCCTTTCTCTCCTGCCTTTGACCTGCCGCTCCCGTGGCAACACTTGGTATTTGTCCCTTTCTCTCCTGTCTGCTATTTTCCTTCATATGACCTTAACTGTTGCGACGAAGTAAAACTTCAAACAAACTATTTTTGCTTGTGGAAAATTAGTGACTTAATATCCGATTAGAAAGCATTCACCTGGTTGATTAAGATTAATTCACATGCCATTATCTATCTTAACGGTGACGTCACAAAAATGAAAATAACATAACGTTAGATTAAACAATTAAATGATGTCATATCAGGAATGGAAGCTGACGAGAAAATTGACGAAAAGAATACGAGATATATACTTACTATACCTACATGGAAAACATATGTCTATTTTTAAAAGCAGATTCATAAGGAATTTTAAATATATGTTTTGATATTTTCCTTCAGTTTCATCCCGATATATTTCCCCTATACAGCTCTTTAATATTGTTATTATAATAAATTAGTCCTATTATTGATAAAATAGGAAACCTAAAATCAAATATTTGTCAATTTCTAATAAAAAAAAAATGTAAATAATCGTGAGTGTCTTTGATCACATTTTCTAATGATTGCACGGCAATTGATTACAAGACATTAGCAGAAACTGTTCTGGTGACCAGCAGGTTACAAAACAAAACGTGCAAAACAAGGAATCATACAATTTGTTTCACATTTTAATGTTAGCCAACATCTTTACCAGATCTGTTGCAATTAATTACAGCTGTAACATATAATATATATAACAATTATAAATATAATATATATAACATTTACAAATATAATATATATAGATGTTACATTTAAACTGACTGATTGGTTGGTTGGTTACTAGAGTTTCACGTCAACAGGTAATGTCATTTAAGGACGTGCCTCCATGTGTGTTGTGTATGGGTGCATACATGTATGTATGCATGAGGCAGGGTATGTTGGCGTATTTGCCTCCATGTGTTTGCACAAAGATGATGTCGATTGTATAGTGCTATCTCATTGAAATACCATTCCGAAGTCACCCAGCACAGAATTCCACTTGGTCACATTTTACTGACAACGGGTGAATCAGTTTTTGCCATTACCCTAAATGCTGAACGTAAAGTAGGGAATAATAACTACCATTTGTAAGGACTTTGGTGTGTTCCGGCCCGACATAAAAGCCAAAAGTGAAGAAGATTTATTTTGGTTCCTTTTTTGTCCCAAAATAGGATAAATAGCCGTAAAAATGTACAATTGAACTGAAAATGAAACCTAACTGCTAAAAAAGTCGTTCTTACAACAAAAATAAAATAAAAACGACAACAAAAACAAGATGAAATTGCACTTCGTGACACGAACGTACCAAAACAAATCATTGTTCATAGAAGATCCTTGATCATTGGTTTAAGGGACACAAAGCAGATTCCTTTAAATGACGATTCGCCCTTTAAGAAAAACATACACCACAAAAAGGGTTCCTCATTTTACAATTAGTCACTGCTCTTGACGTGATTCACCCCATCTAGTGTTGCCAATGATGCATTTATAAAAAGAAAATACAGTTTTCGCATTTGTATTAAGAGCTTTCTTCCATGGAAGTTCTAGTTCAAAGCATATGAAAAGGTGAATACTTTTATAGAAACAAAATGAGCCCTTTTACTGGTCAAAATTCAAATTAATACGAGGAAATATTTTGAAAATCGATGCATTGCTTAACGGCTATTTTACGGCTATTTTTTCAAAGACGTTAATGAGTCATATTTTAATAACAAACAACGCGAGTATGGCCCCGCAGTGAAATCTAACAGACATGATAAACATTTTGTTATTTTGAACAGTTTTTGAGGTATATCATAAAGTAAATGTTCAGAACTCAGTAAAAGGCCACATAGAACTAAATACACACCTTTTTAATTGAATGAAAGTTAACGTCCTCAAAAAAGCTATGGGCTGAGTGCCTATGGAGACATCGCCGAACGCAAATGAACGTGCAGAATCGAAAAGGAGGGGCGAAACTGATAACTCATAAGCCTAAACCTCTTATCGTTGTGCGAGCTGGCGGTGGTGTTAAACAAAACAAAATGAACACGGGTGCTCACGTATGACTGTCTCACAATTCTAAAATTAGTATTTCAACCTTATTGATATGTACAAACATACATCGAGATCATTGGCCCAGGTAAGTGATATTGCTTTAATGTAGCTAAGAGTCGTGTGAGCGCCTGCTGAACTGACAGGAAATGCTCAATTTGGTACTGAAATTTAACTTAACTAGAACAATGAAAAAATCATACAGACAATCACAACAATCTGAATGCGATAAAATAGTTAAGGAATCAATTTATTGGTTCTGCAGTATTTTGTAACTTAATGCAGCAAGACACCTGTCTAGAATTGATAACGATGTAGACATTCAGCGTTGACTAAACCATAAAAGTCAGTATAACATTAAAGATATCTTTACAAGCTCCTGACTCTGCATAAATGTTATGTTAATAGCATATGTGTAAGATAATTTCGCTGTTTAGAGTTTTAAATTTATATTTATATATGAATTGTTTTGGTTTGAAAGGGGTTCAATATTCTCTCGGTAACTTAGGTCATATTTAGATCAATCGTTAGTGAGTCACCGTCGAAAGGGTGGGTAGATGAACTAAGGACAGAGCTCTAAAATGTAGCAAATGGGACATCGTTATATCTTTTGTTGTTTTCGTGTTGCCAAGTAGAGCGCACAAAAAAAAATTCTGAATTATGCAAAGTATTCCCATGTAGTTCGCCTATCATGATATCAATTAGGTGCAATATCCTTATACAATGTAACAATGTTATGATAATGGTAACCATATAAACAGTTTAATCGAGCTTCAACCTTTCCATAGCCAGCTTTTTAATCAGTACTTTGTCTGATTTACCATTACGTAGTCTTGGAAACACATCAAAACGGAGCAAGTAGGAAGGTGCACTACCCAGAACGTTGTCTCCGAGAGTCATTCTACACTTCCGATCTAATTCAACCTCTGTTATATTTGAATCAACCTCCAAGACGACACATGCGCAAATTTCCTCAAAGAGTCGGACATCCGGCACAGCTAGCACCACAATCTCCCTTACTTCCGGTAGTTCGATCATGGCTGTTTCCACGTGGCTGACCAAGACCGTCACCCCTCCCCGTTTTATTACGTCAGTCGACTTGCCTTTCACAAATAATCTGCCTTCCATAGTAATGATTCCAATGTCTCCTGTTCGGAACCAGCCCCCGTCAGTAAAGCACTCTTCGTTTAATTTGTATGCGTTCCGGTAGGACTTCAACATAAACAGAGATTTAATGAGGATTTCACCCAAATGTCCTCGAGTCAGTGTGTCATCATTGTCTCCGATAACCTTGACCTCGTAGCCTGGAAAGAGTGGCCCAACATAGCCAACGTCCGTTCCCAGTTTGAGCTCTGTAAATGACACGATTCCGGCCTCAGTGGAACCGTATTCCAGGAAAAGATTCTCTGTGAGTTTACCGCATACTTCACTAAGATGCTTATTGATCATTTGTCCTCCGGTCGCAATTGCATACATTTTGTAGCCTTTCTTTAGAATGGCGTCCTGATTTTCAATCAAATCGAGCACAGTATGAGGGAAGAATATAGCATTTGTACACTGCTCGGAGATGATGATATTCCAAACAGCCATGAGTTTTTCTTTCTTCAGACCTATTGCGATGTCAGCAAACACTCGTGCATTTCCATTAAGAATACTGAATATTGGACTACCTCCTATCCAGGTAAACAATCCGTCGTTGTAACATTTAGCGGACGGCCGATCTCCTCCTGTCCCCAAAAAAGCGATATAGGAAGCATTCACAATTGCCAAGTGAGTCATTTCGACCATTTTAGGGACTCCAGTTGAACCGGAAGTTGTATAAATCATGGCGCTACTCTCTGGTTGTATTCTTGGCAATACTATTGATGTTTCATTCGTTGTAATGGTGACGTCGTTCAGCGAGGGGAGAAAAGATAATGCTGATTTTTGAAGTAACAAAACATCAAGTTTATCTTCATCACTATTGAAAGAAGCATCCATTTCCGACATGAGCTCTTCGTCTGATTCAGGATCAAACAACACAGCCTTACTCTGTGAAGCTTTTAGCAACTTTATCTTCTCTGGGACCGACTCCGACGTTTTGTTTATCGGAACAGCAACGGCTCCTGTCAGGAAGATAGCGAACTCTCCAATAATCCACTCGATCGAGTTTGGACCGATAATAGCTACACTGTCCCCTGGCATAATCCCTCTACTAATAAGGTACTTAGCTACTCCTGTGGACCTGTTCAAGAGTTCTCTATAAGTCAGTGACCTCCTTCCGCCTCCTACCAATCGCTGGATTACGATTTCCTTATCAGGAAATTCCATGGTCCTCTCGTGTAGCACTTCATTAATTGATTTGTACCGGAGTTGGGCAGGGTTTGGACAAGACAGGTAGCTCAGATCCTCCATTACTAGACTGATATTGCCGTGAGTTACTCCCTGAACTCTGACCTAATGGTTAAACGGTAAAAGTCCAATAAGACAAAGCCAGAAATAATTTGAAAGTGACAAGGAAATTGTAAATGACTAAATACAAGTTTAATGTTAATTTTGTTCAAAGGTATTCCATGCATACAGACTTTAAACCGACAATCAATCAGCGAGGAAATTAACAGAAACCTACATCACATGATATTTAATATCACAAGAGGTGTTTTGATATTCAGATCAAATACTAATATTTTTTATATTATTTCTGGCACTGAAATTTATTTTGAGCATTAATAAAGTTAAATAACATTTCACTGGATAAAATTAAAGTCTCATAATTTAATCGATTTTTGATTTAATTCAGCAACATTTTTACAAAAATTTAAAACCATAAATCCATTTTAGTGTTTTACTCACTGCGTCACTGCTTGCCCCGAACACCAATCTGTAAGTGACCTTTCTTAGTATGAAGCTGACTAAGGAATGTCAAATAGCTACGGATGGTACATATTAGAAAAATAAAACCTGATACAGCATATTAATCAGTTGTATGAATATTAGCGAGCTCTTTCGCATGATTTTGTTTGTTTAGGGTTTAACGACCTGGCAACAATTAAGGATAACTTATGGCGGGTGCCTTCTAGAGGCACGCCGCCGAGAAGAAAGGGAATGGAAGGGAGATTGCTATCCCCATATCAGTATTTGGAATCGTTGTATTTTCTCTCCTATCAGTGCAAGATTGGAGAAATAAAAGGCCTACAGTTTCCAACTGCATGATCGGAAGAGACGACTAATGTGTCCCCTCCATCCTGTAAAATTGGTGGCGGTTTCTTCCTTGTCTTCAGTTTTGGGGACATTGAAGAAATCAATAATAGACCTGATGTGTCCAGCTGCATATGTATCGTAACAGGCGACTAATGTGGCCCCCTTCACTATCAGTACTTTTCTTCTGTCTCTCCTGTTAAGAGGACACTGAAGTGACCAACATTGATATGCTGTCCCTATTGCAACATTTGGGATCTGTTTTCCGTTTCGTATTTTTCCAGTAATCTTTCTTTTCTATCTACATTCTCTTCCGGCGTTGACCCCTAGGCATCCATCATCACATGACCCTGGCTGTTGCGAAAACGTTAGGCCCCTAACGAACAAACAAAAACTCTACTTCCTAACACCATTTTTGTTTCCTAACGCCTTGCATTGGCAATACCTCCCTTTGGGCCTTAGTGTTCTGTCCCCAAGAACCCAAGAGTACTTAAAATGGTGGTTGTTATTCCCTGCTTACCGTTCAGCATTTCGGAGAACATCTGTTTAGCCAATTGTCAGTATAACATTACCGGATGGAATTTCGTGCTGGATGCCTCGGCATGGTATTTCAGTGAGGTAGCACTATATTAAGCTGGCATCAGATCCGCGCTATCGCAAGGAGGCAAATACAACAACATACCCTTCCTTGAGAACACATACACACAAGCGCGTAAATATTACACGCATGGTGACACGTCCTTGAACTATCTAAGCTGTTAATAAGACGTTAAACAAACAAACAAAAAACCAATCCAGCTGTCAGTATAATGTGACCGGGTGGACGGTCATGCTGCCGTGTTCAGGATTCATGCATGATATTTCAGCGGAGGACAGTTCAAAGCTGCAATCTGAGTGGCCCCTTCATCCGTGAACCCTCTCTTCATATGATCTGTATTGTTGCTTAAACATAAAATATTAGATCACATAATTTGCGTTTGTACCAATCCGTAAATTATCAAGGCATCAGTGATGACGACATCGCCGTTCCCCCAACAAAGCGTCATACGGAAGCCCCGAAAAAGCTATCACGTCGCAAAAGGACATTGGCAAGGTTTAAAGACTGATTGCGTAGACACATTCTTCAAATTCTCCCTCGAAAGCACTGACAGTATGTGGAATATATTTTAAGAGGACATAAAGGCTTCCATGGACAGGAATATTCTAGCAAAGGCCATGAAAGATTAGCCAACACGTTCATGTTTCAACCGGATCCTAAGACGAATGATTAAATATGCAAAAGTTAAATTAATCCCCCAATCATAAGCCAATTTGGATCAGATCGGGTGAATTCAAAAAGTTCCAAATATCCCATAACCACACCACAAAAGTTTGTCTGTGGAAAACAACAGAAAACCAATTTGAAGCATTGTGCAGTGTAGGAGATATGAAAACTATGAATTTCCTGTCAGAACCTCTGAAATTAAAGGGAGAAGTCTAGACTATTTCTGTTAGTATTAAACTCTAAATTACCGTGTCTGTCTTTATGGTTGACATATCTAAACCAAACAGTGTCCCCTTCAGAGGGGCCGCGGTGACCGAATGGGTAAGGCACTAGCCACCCACTGGGTCCCGGGTTCGCAAGGTACCTTCCGCAGGTCGGTGTTTTTTCTCCGGGTATTCCGGTTTTCCTCTTTCGTGAAATGTGGTATAATAACGCCAACAGTAGGTTCTTTAAAAAAAAAACATGATTAGCATAACCATTGGCAATGAAGACTCTTCAATAATTATAGATTTGATATACACGTGTATTATAGTGATGCGTGCGCCGTAAAATGTACGCATTGTTTCTATAGGATCTTCAGAGATGTCGTTATACGGGAAATACTAAACTTATAAGTTATACATGCATTACTTATAGAGAATAAAAAGCATCTTTTAATACATAATTCACAACAATTAATGAATCTGCGGTATCACCAATACATTGTATCACTTTAAATGGGATAAAAAGTTGAATTGGCTTTCAAAACACAACAAAGTTGGGAGGGGGGGGGGGTTATAATTTTTAAATGTCTTCATAGTTCAGATCGAGTTGTAAAATACAAATTAAAACAATCTCACTTTGAAAATAACATTTTATGTTATGTATTATATATTATAATTTAACATACATTTACAATTATTATTGAATATATACTTGAGGCAAAATTCAATCATGATCCAAAAGGTGTGACTTCCACACCAGATTTTCGGAATGTGTTTTTGTTGTGTTATATTAAGCATTTCGTGAAGGTCATGACATCAACGTTTAAAAAACAGGTGGAGAACATAATGATTTCCATAGTTTACCAGTATTTCAAACTCAAAATTGCAAATATCACACTGTTGCGTTTGTAACATGGTGTCCTTTATATGCTGAAAATGTATTTCATTGTCAGGTAATTTGTTCAGTAATTCAGTTATTATTCTAGTTAAACAAATAATAAAATTTTCTCAAAAATGGAGATCTTGGTAACTAGTTATTTTGAGAGAAAAAAAAATGCAAGGTTCAATAAGGACACTGTTACCCACGAAACTACTACGTAAAAAATGCACATTTGTGATATCACATATTAACATAAAACTTATTCTATTTTGTAGTTATTAAAGTTAATTGCATTTAAGTTATATACCTAAGTGTTAGGTAAAAGCCAAGGGACATTTGATACATTTTGGTATATGTTGCGTATGTAACGCGGACACAAAGTCAAATGTTACGAACAAAACTCAACTTATATTTCCGATTACCTCAAATAGATTTCAGTTGCAATTGGGGTGGCTAAGATTATAAATTAATCCTCACAGCCAGTATACATAAAAGGGTTGAAGTGAACTTATTTCGATGTGGGTATGGGACATGTTAAATATTCGTTCGTCAAAAAAAAAAAAAAAAAAAAAAAAAAAGTCCGTGTCCTGTTACGATCGTAACACCACTGCTAATGTATAGGTAGCCAGTTTTATGTTGTGCTTAAAAAGCATGCCACAGGTTTCACCAATTCACGAAAAAAGTAATTTTGATATATATTTAGATCGCAAATCAAGGTGTTCAACGAACAGTGTCATACACTTTCTTGCTATTCGTGTTAGATAGCATAAACTGTTCACTTTAAATCACGAGTAAAATGACATAAAAGTTTAAAATGTACATCCCGTCACGGACGTAACATATCACCGCTCGACAGGACACAGTTGTCATTCAAGCCAGCACGCAAAATATCAAACAAGTGCGCATGGTCTATAACCCACCAGAGGAAAACACCTACTACAGGCGCCATCTAGGTAGATCTATATTTAGATTGTAGGTTTCCCAGTTACTTTTCTTGAGACACGTTTTGTTCGTAACGATTTGGACGACAATCAGGATGTCGACAGGCAATGAAACGTCTCCGAGAGCATGTGAAAACTCTACTTGGCAACTCCACAGAACAGCTAACCGCCACTGATTGTACACGTGTGCCTCCGGATCCTATACCCAGTACTACAACATCTACCCCCAGAATTCAGCGAGTGTCATAAAAACTGTTAATCTGGAGCTGCTAGTCGGGCAAGCATTGGATTCATTATAACTGTGATAAGTCGTCGGACGAAATCATACAATTACTAGAATCAAATAACAGCACTTATGTATATACATGCCGGCAATGTGCTCCAACCGAGGTTCTACGCTCGATTGACACAACTCTTAATAGGAATATTTCGGACGGTATTCTCGAGGAGGATATTGATGGTAGGGCTGAATCGGTTACTTGCCATGTTTGTGATGAGGTTGCAAGTATTGACCTTGATATATGTGACCTATGTAAGCAGCACTGTCATCCTACTTGTATGGAGAGTTCAACCGATTGTAGTACGGCTAGTTGTTTATATTGTAAAGTCAGTGAGGAGCATAGGGATGAGACCAACCTCATGCAAGTGGACATAGATATCTCTTAAGTTCCGGCTAAGAAGTGGAGACCCCAGTTCATAATCCAGATAATGTAACTTCCCAATACAACATAATCACTGATTGTGCTGGAACTGGTGACCAGCAGCTCAACGAGATAAGTTTGCGGCCTGTGCACAAGACTAAATCTACCCGGAGGAAACCCGCGGACAGTGAAAAAAGGAAAAGATCTACAGAATGCAGAAAAGGAGATAACACAACTCAGATCTTATAAAGCTGAGCTGGAGGCTAGGAATGAGGAACTTGACAGGTCCAACACAATTCTTCGTCGTAAATTAGCATCGTATGATGATAGGGGTGGTACCATGTACTGCACCCCACAGGAGCTGGACATAGAAGCAGTTCAAGGCTCCGGGACAGTATCCATGAAAGGATAGCAAACTTAATCCTAACAAAGTTCGACCAGGAGATCAGTGAGATTGAGCGCTATCGGTTGGGTGGGTCAGGATCAGATACTGCACACTCTGACATTAGTAATGCTAGAATGGGCAATCATGGAGTGTTTCCCAGTGTGATGAGTCATCCGGTAACCGCACTCCGGGACAAACTCATCCTGTAGACAGGGCCCCCAGTCAGCCCCAACTTCCCCATCAGCAACATGGCTACCGAAATGGATATGGGAATGTACAATACAACACAGAAACTCCCTCTCCACAAATGCAAACCTAGCTAGAGTCATTACAAAATCAACATTCTGCGATCCCTGCTGCCACTAGATACCACCAGCAGATGAATGCTTCTACACTCATCTCACATCAGTCCTTTCCACAACCACAGCAGCCTCCTCTGCAGACACATCAGCCCCCTCACCAAAACTCACGGATAAAGACTCAACAGCAACAGCAATTATTTCCTTCCATGAATCAACAACCCTGTCACCCTACTATATTCATATAACATCCGCAAGTGGTCGTGCCTCCGATGAGCCATATATCTGGTACCTCACACCTTCCTCAACTCCAATATCTTCCACGTGTAGGCCCCATACCTTAGCACTCTTTTTATGGAGAGGCCAAATGTACCACCACCCAAGATTCCGAATGTAAACTGGGCCGATACCACCGTTAACCCATCCTTCAAAGTGGCGGCGGCGGTGATGGTTGAAGCCCCTGCAACGGTGGCGGCGGCGGCAGAAGCAGCGGCAGCAGCAACCATCCTACATAGGCATTATGAAGCAGCCGGTATATGCTGTATTTACCCCGCAGCAGCAGCAACAGCAGCAGCAACCATCCTACATAGACATCATGAAGTAGCCGGTATATGCTGCATTTACCCCGCAGCAGCAGCAACCATCCTACATAGACATTATGAAGTAGCCGGTATATGCTGCATTTACCCCGCAGCAGCATCCTACATAGACATTATGAAGCAGCCGGTATATGCTGTATTTACCCCGCAGCAGCAGCAGCAACAACACCTGAGAAACCCCTATGACATCATCGATCGGTACCCCCTCGTATATAGGTTGTCGCTATAAATAGATGCAATCAGGAAAAACCCAAATACATGAGAACCCCCTGTGACGTCACCGATCGGTACCCCCCTATCAAAGGGGTGCCACTAGGGGGTGCCAGGGTGGTGGTAAGGATTATATAGGGGAGTTCACCGGATGATGCAATCGGGGAAACCCGTGACGTCATCATAACGGTACCACCCGGTTAGGTGGTGCTGCAGGGTGGTGCGGGGTGGTGGTAGGGATTATATAGGAGACTGCACTCAAAGACCCTGTGCCAGAAGCGGTACTTTTGTACTACTCTTATTACTTACTGTAAAACATTTCTATGTATTTCTTTTTAAAAACATCTACACTGCACGACTGTTTAATAACATCACTAAGAGCGTTTAAAAATATTTGTTTTTTGCTAAAGGGACATACAGTCTATCTGTTGTGGTAGCTCTTGTACTTCTGGAAGACACATCTCTTACATATAAAAACATGGAATTTAAAACATTTGGAGCTTGGCATTTTAGAATTTTATAAGTGAGAACTGCTTTCCTAAACTCATAAAAATCAGATATAGGCATCTACTTGAGACTGTTAAAAAAAGTACAAGAAGGAATTAAAATATCTTTGATGTTCAATAAAGTCCTGGCAGCTCTTTTTGTTACTTAAAAATCTTTTCAACGTACATTTTATTGCTAGGAATACACCACACACTTGAAAAATATATGAAATGAGGAAAGACAATACCTTTAGTATAATACTGTCAGACATAAATTGCATGAGTCTTAAGTTTAACGAAATTTACAGCAAGAGAATATCTCCTCCTTTCTTTTTTAGTGTTTATGGTGCAATTCGTGTAAATTTCCGTATGAAACCATCATTATTTACATGAAAAAGATTTTTCATAATGTGAACAGGAAAAGGGACACCAAGAGCTACGAAAGAAACGACTTCCTTCAATGTCATATTTTTCTTCATTCTGTGCGAGTATGTACGTATTATTACTTCAGTACGTGCATTGATATCTTTTCTTTACATTGTATTATTCTCTTCATAATAATAGAACACCCCGTGATTTATACAAATGTTACAATTCGGAGTGAAAAAACGGGCCGATTTCGGCGATAATTTGTACAGGATTTTTGTGTTGCTTTTGGAACTTATTCAAACATTATCTGTTTTTATCTCTTTGAGACATATTTAAACAATGAAAGTGTGAAATTTCACAAGTTTATTCAAAATAAGTGGCAAAGTCCGAAATAACAGAGGTAGCTCATTTGAACCATGACTGCATTTTGCCTCACTTACAATTTACATTAAACATATATTTACAATTCCTGCATACAAATATAAGATATTGAAGATCAACATTGCTCATTAATATAACTTTATGATACAAAGCCTTTGAAAGGTAAATAATGCAACGTTTGACACACAGGGACCCGATAGCTGTTTTTGTTACATCTATATTTGGGCCTAAACTGGAGTGTTCAGAGTAATTTTACACGTTTTCGGGGTTTAGATGATCAACTTTCGGTGAAAACGTCATCCCCAATAATCGTATGAAATCATCATGGGTGGCATTTTCACCGAACGTTGATCTAAACCCCTAAAACGTGTAAAACTACTCTGAACACCTTAGTTTAAGTCTAAATACTGTACAGTATTGCTGTAACAAATTCTCAGGTCCCTGTGGTTTGACATGCCATCGCTATGTTACCATCTGTACAAATTAAATGTACCACTAAATTTCGAAGTCTTAATGGTAGGCCTAATTGATACTTAGCAATTCTCTCCCGGCGACGTGATCCCTTCACCGGATGAACGGAACTACAGAAGGAGGTCGTGCCAGCGTCCACGAGTTATCGTTCTTCGTTGCCAACTAGAGCGTGATAGGTATTTCCGCGAATCATTCTGGTTTTCAGAAATCGACTTTTGCCTTGCTTTTTGAAAGCATGGGTTTATTTACCTGGTAGATGGTGTTTACAGGACTGATGCATGAGTCTGTATTAACGTCCGGCCAAAGATAACAGCTGAAGGCACAAGGTAATGTTGTATAGGGATGACACTGGTCATGGCTAGTTTGTACCTTGTAACCTGGTTTCGTTTTCAGTGTGTATGTTAACGGTACATGTTGTTGATCGTACACGAGAAGGACCATTTTGGTCTTCATAGATTCAGTATTGTTTACAGTACAGTATAGGCCTTTACGTCTCTGTGTACAGTATATATGTATGCTGTTTGTGTGTAAAAGATTATGAATAGTTATGAAATTTGCACAGGAGTCTGAAATTTTAAGTCAATACTAAAATATATATATTGATTCGTAGGGTTTGGGGATTGTGGGTACACTTAGTCTTACGTGTATATACTGTGTTAGGGGGGGGGGGATATTGCCCTTATTTTCGCTATATTTCGTACATTTTAACCTTTTCCTAAGACCATTTTATAGCATAATGGAACAAAATTTCACAAGTATATAAAAAAAGAATTCACAAGTTAATCTAATTCAATTTATTTAGAGTTATAATTTAATATAACAATATTTTCAAACATTTAGATAAAATCAAATCTGCGACACCATTTTGTTCAGTCTTAATTATCAAAATGAAATTCTATTTCTGACAAAAAAATCTTAATTTGTCCTGTATATCTTGCAAATATATTCACCAGAGAAAAAATTGTCAGATAAAAATTTAATAATTATCTTTCAGAACATAAAATTTCTTTCAAATGGCATCATAATTGGTCAGAAGGGTGAAAAAATCATTAAAAAAAGGAAAAGAATAAATAATGTACTTTACTTGGTTCATAATTGGATAAATATAAGTTGAAAAGTTTCTGCAATCAAATTCATGTTTTATTGATTTATCAGGAAATATTTAATGTATGAAAATATTTGAGGGGGATAACTCTGTCAAAAAACATATTTATGATGGCAAAGGTAGTGGGTTACCTTAAAATGATAATGTGCTTACTTTATCAGATGACTACCTGCTTCCTTGTCTTAAGTCTCTGTTTGAAATAAAAATGTTTCTACAATTTTAATCTTTCTGAAATGTATTGGTCTGTTCCGAAAGATATACACCATATATAGCCAGTTTTCATAAATTTCATAAATATTCAAGTTCACGTTTGTCTCTTACCTTTTCGTTTGTTTGATGTCCTTTTCATTTGACATTTGTTTTTATCAACCATTTGTTGGCCCTAATAACCAGTCCGGTGTTGATGGACCACTTAACAGGTAGTAACAATACCCTGCTTCCTGTTCTGTTAAATTATACCTGTAACATGAAGCTGTGCTATGTTAAATTATACCTGTAACATGAAGCTGTACTATGTAAATACTAGTTGTTGTTTTTATTAAAAATTCTGTTGTACAGTCTGTCGTTATTCAGTAAGTTACAGATTGTTATAATTGATAACAAAGAAAGACTTTAAGGCCAAACAAAAAATATTTCAGGTTACCCTACCTACCCTATTTTTTTGTGCCTACCCTAAACTTTTTAAGGCAATTTTCAGAAAAGCACTGTGAAAGTCAAGACCACTCTCCTATATGAACTACATGTATATGAAATTATTTGTTACAATAAAACTGTTTACCTACCTACCTACCCTAAATGTTTGAAACATGTTACAGGCTTTTTGTCTAGCCTAAATAGTCTTTTCAATATTTTATTGTCAGTTTAAAAAAACCTGTTACTTTTGTTTTAACAGATTACTCGCATTAACTGTGAAGAATGGCGCTACTCGGATTTATTATCTCCCTTACATTTCTCTCAAATCTGAATGTTGCTACGGAAATCACCGACAGCCATATGTCTGGAAACTGCATTAGCTCCGAAGGACCCAGATTTAGCCCCAGTCCTCGGTGGCCTGATAGTCCACACATGGCAGGAGGGTCCAGCATGCTAACGTTTACTTGTACTGTGAATCAGAATGTTACTCCAAGCTTCAACATGACATGGACTAAAGATGGAAAAGTGATTAGCCCATCAGACCAATATCCTTTTATGCATAAATTAAGACTCTGTTGTGCCTAGCTTTGATGAATCACTCAATCATTTATTTACAAACTATCCCTTTGAAGAACAAATTTATCAGATTTGCTATAGTATGTGTTTTCTGATGATAAGTTTGAAAATTTGTAAATATTTTAATCTCTGTATTTAATCTCTATAAGTAATACCTGACAATGATTTCAAAATAAAAAGATGATCTTGATGGTACCGACACATGAACACATTCAGAAACATGACCCGACACCGTGTATCTGACCCTGACACCTTGTATCTGACCTGGACTTCAGTGAGAAACATGACCCCTTGGCTGCATTAATATAAGATAAAAAAAAAAAGGCATGTCTTTCGCTTGATCTTTTGTTGATTTAAATCCTCTCCCCCCTCCCCCCCCAAAAAAACCAGCAAGATTTTTTACAATCCTTGACAACAGAACTGCCCTCTTTAAAAATGAAAACCAGGTTCTGGAGATCTGGCCGCCATTAATGAATACTGATCAGGGAATGTATGCCTGCACAGTAACTGACAGTGTTGGACACACGTGTACATACAGTGGATATGAAATAGTTGTCCGTAAGTATTTTTACCAGTCTTAAACCTGTCAATGAAGTAGTGATGGGCTGATGATCAATTATAATCAAAAATCTATTGGTTTACTCAAATGTGTCAAAGTTGGCACGATGATTATTTCACTGTTAATAAAGAAAATAGCCACACAATTTTACAAATATCTTTATTAAACAATCATCTTTGTAAAACCATATCACTTGAACATTTTAATAATAGACCATATTAAATATGGTCACTGCAGGGTTTAGAGAGTTAAAACAAAGGTCAGAAAAAGATGTCTTTTGTACATGTCACATTCCAGTTAATGTCATGTTTTCCTATGACAAATGAGAAGTGATATTAAGTGAATACACTTTACAAGAAATGACATTTTGTTCTTATTGTTACATCACATTTCCAATGCACAACTGGTCATCTTCGTAGACAATTGAAATTTTTCATAACAGCTAACCTTGGATTTCGCACTCTTTGTACTTGACAAAGGAAACACGTTTTCAAAATCTCGCAAAATGAGTTTTCAATTACTGTTTGTGTTCAAAACAAACTAAGCATTTGTTAATAATACCGTACTGGTGAATCTCATTTTGAATAAAATGTTTCATGTTGTCATGAAATTTTGTTGTTTTCTAGCCATTGCTCCAGCAGATGCACCAAGTATTGTGGAGACATCTCCAATCAACAGGGTCAAGGTCGTTTCTCTGGGAGACAGCACCCAGATCAGCTGTACCATGACAGTAGGGTCAATGGCAATGATGGTAATTTATTTAATGTTACAGTTTTATTCACTTTGTTTTAAGATGCATGCTACATTGAACATTAGTACCTCTGATTTTAGGGTCCGCGATGGCCAAGTGGTTTAAGCGTCTGACATTCTGCTACCACTAGCCCTACACCACGGGGTCGCGGGTTCGAGACCTACGTGGGCAGCCGCCAGGTACTGGCTGTAGGTGGTGGTTTTCTCTGGGAACTCCAACTTTCCTCCACCACCAAAACCTGGCACGTCCTTTAATGACCATTACTATTAATAGGACGTAAAACACAAACAAACCAAACCTTCGATTTGAGTTACAGTTATCTCCCTTAAATAAATTGATTTCAAAATTTCCAGGTTGGTGTCTAGGCATTCTAAAAATTTCATCATATGTTGTATGAAAATTAAATTAAAATACCATTTATTAGTTATTAATCTGCAATAATAATGAATAATATCTAGAATGATTATATATATAGGTTTAATATAAAAAGCTATAAAACACAACACACTTGTGTTTGATTAAGGTGTACTGTGTTGTAGATTTCATGGATTTATACATCCAATCATCCACATGATAATCTTGTGCAATCTCAAATGTCAGATTATGATATTACTTCCATTTCTCGGATCAATAATTTTTGTATTTATATATATCGAAACATTAGTTTGGTGAGGTGAAGAATACACCTTGGTAGAATTTTATGATTGCTGTAAGTGAATCCGATCTTCAGGTCTGTGCAGGCATAGACTTAAGAGAATCTGCAAGGTCATGTGAAATGTTTAATCAGTGTCAAATCACCTGTCAGTGATATGCCTAAAACAGACCGAGATAAGAAATAGTTATTTTTTAAGAGGTCTCGGATATGAAATTTTAATCTTTCTCAGGAGCGTCATTGTTATCGGAGCATTATAGACTATAGTAAGCGTTGATCTGTCTTCCTTAGCTCCATGTCATTTCTCTAGGCCCCTATCGGAGCATTATAGTAAGCCTTGATCTGTCTTCCTTAGCTCCATATCATTTCTCTAAGCCCCTATCGGAGCATTATAGTAAGCCTTGATCTGTCTTCCTTAGCTCCATGTCATTTCTCTAGGCCCCTATCGGAGCATTATAGAAAGCCTTGATCTGTCTTCCTTAGCTCCATGTCATTTCTCTAGGCCCCTTTAATAAATTATTTCTGAAAAGAAACCTGTACTTTGTGAAAGTTTCTTGAATACAATATGTGCATTATGTAACATGGGAAAGAGAAATGTAACAGCCAGACTGGGGTTCAAACCGGGGACCCTCCAACTTGAAACTGCCGCTCTAATAATTAAGCTTTATTTGTACCTGGTCGTCGATGGTGTCAAAGTCCAGTTCTGCTACATTCCTCGCTCCTTTTTGTAAGTCTTCGATCCCGAAGACAAAACTACTTACAAACCAGATTCCATTATCCCCTTGCCAATCATTCACCCAGTGCTGGAAACAAGGGTTGGTAAACTTGCAAATTTCGTAACAGGAGAAAGAGAAATGCTAGGGCTATACAGGGATTGAAACCCGGGACACTCCAAACTCTAGACGGACACTCTACCAATTGAGCTACCAGGTCGTCGATGATCGAGCCAGTCAAGTTCAGCTACACATACATTGAAATGAAATAAAAAAAAAATAAAAAAAAATTCAAAGAGTGATTTAGGTTTGTTGCAATGGGGTCAGACTAGGATTCCAAGCCCTAAATCCAGATCACAGTGTGTGGCTTTAACCCTTTCACCCCTATGTAACTTTAGTAAACTCTTCCATGCTTTGATCTGGATGAGTCCATTATGGTCTACAGTGGTTAAAGGGCTAAACAATGAGCTGCCGGTTCAGTTGTAGATCCCTGGCCTGGTTCCACTACTGTTGTACAACCAAGATGAAATTAAGGGGAGGTAACTGTCTCACAGTGTATGCAAGACATATATGCAAAATTCTCCAGTGTTTTGCCCAAAGTGAGAGGGATCATTGAACACTCATTTTTCTGATTGATAAAACAGATTGTTGGGTGGTGCAGTGTAATGATAATACAGATTGTTGGGTGGTGCAGTGTAATGATAAAGTGGCACCCCTATGTAACTTTAGTAAACTTAATATTGTTGTTGGGTGGTACAGGGTAATGATAACATGGATTGTTTGGTGGTACATTATATTGATAATATGGATTGTTGTTGGCTGGTACAGTGTATTGATTACATGGATTGTTGGGTGGTACAGTGTAATGATAATATGGATTGTTGTTGGGTGGTACAGTGTATTGATAACATGGATTGTTGGGTGGTACAGTATATTGATAATATGGATTGTTGGGTGATGCAGTGTAGTGATAATATAGATTGTTGGGTGGTACAGTGTAATGATAATACAGATTGTTGGGTGGTACAGTGTATTGATTACATGGATTGTTGGGTGGTGCAGTGTATTGATAACATGGATTGTTGGGTGGTACAGTGTAATGATAATATAGATTGTTGGGTGGTGCAGTGTATTGATAACATGTATTGTTGGGTGGTACAGTGTAATGATAATATGGATTGTTGTTGGGTGGTACAGTGTATTGATAACATGGATTGTTGGGTGATACAGTATATTGATAATATGGATTGTTGGGTGATGCAGTGTAGTGATAATATAGATTGTTGGGTGGTACAGTGTATTGATAATATAGATTGTTGGGTGGTACAGTGTAATGATAATATGGATTGTTGGGTGGTACAGTGTATTGAAAATATGGATTGTTGGGTGATGCAGTGTATTGACTACATGGATTGTTGGGTGGTGCAGTGTAGTGATAATATAGATTGTTGGGTGGTACAGTGTAATGATAATATAGATTGTTGGGTGGTGCAGTGTATTGATAATATAGATTGTTGGATGGTACAGTGTAATGATAATATAGATTGTTGGGTGGTAAAGTGTAATGATAATATGGATTGTTGGGTGGTACAGTGTATTGAAAATATGGATTGTTGGGTGATGCAGTGTATTGAAAATATGGATTGTTGGGTGGTGCAGTGTATTGACTACATGGATTGTTGGGTGGTGCAGTGTATTGATAATATAGATTGTTGGGTGGGACAGTGTAATGATAATATGGATTGTTGGGTGGTGTAGTGTAATGATAATATAGATTGTTGGGTGGTGCAGTGTATTGATAATATAGATTGTTGGGTGGTACAGTGTAATGATAATATGGATTGTTGGGTGGTGCAGCGTAATGATAATATGGATTGTTGGGTGGGACAGTGTAATGATAATATGGATTGTTGGGTGGGACAGTGTAATGATAATATGGATTGTTGTTGGGTGGTACAGTGTATTGATAATATGGATTGTTGGGTGGTGCAGTGGAATGATAATATGGATTGTTGGGGGGTACAGTGTATTGTGTAGTCACCTTTCAGTAATATGGATTGTTGGGTGGTACAGTATATTGATAATATGGATTGTTGGGGGGGGCAGTGTAATGATAATATGGATTTTTGGGTGGTACAGTGTAATGATAATATGGATCGTTGGGTGGGACAGTGTAATGATAATATGGATTGTTGTTGGGTGGTACAGTGTATTGATAATATGGATTGTTGGGTGGTGTAGTGTAAAGATAATATGGATTGTTGGGTGGTGCAGTGTAATGATAATATAGATTGTTGGGGGGTGGAGGGTAATGATAATATGGATTGTTGGGGGGTGTAGTGTAATGATAATATGGATTGGTGGGTGGTGCAGTGTAATGATAATATGGATTTTTGGGTGGTACAGTGTAATGATAATATGGGTTGTTTGGTGGTGGAGTGTAATGATAATATAGATTGTTGGGGGGTGTAGTGTAATGATAATATGTATATTGATAATATGGATTGTTGGGTGGTACAGAGTAATGATAATATGGATTGTTGGGTGGGGTAGTGTAATGATAATATGGATTGTTGGGTGGTACAGAGTAATGATAATATGGATTGTTGGGTGGTAGAGCGTATTGATAATATGGATTGTTGGGCGGTGCAGTGTAATGATAATATGGATTGTTGGGTGGTACAGTGTATTGTGTAGTCACCTTTCAGCGAGATGTTAGTGGTTCCAATCCTAGATCAGACATGAAAAGGTATTGGGTCACCTCAGTGACCTGCCCGACCACTTCAGATTTATCTTGGCATTCCGATTTTCCTTACATATTAAAAACCTCTATTTGCTTCACTCGAGCCAACAAGAGTGATTATTAGATGTTGGAAAAACGTATTTAATAATTGTTGTGAAATATACAAAGTTTGTGTATTATATACTTGTTCTATGCTTTGATATTTATGAAATACCCAATACACTGTAAGATGTAAATAATTCCAGCATTGTGGGTTTAGGTAAACAATATTTCAGTCCTGTTATCAGGCTATTTGTCAGCCCCCGTTATATAACCTTACTATTGTATATCAATTTTGACGGGCAGTTTTTTAAAACTGGTTATAATATCAACGTTTTGGACAGGGACATCTGAAATCCTGGCTAAAAGCCTGCCTGGTATAAATAATCCGATGAAGAGCACTTGGAGAAAAACCTAAATTTTGAAAATCGCTATTGTTCTTTTTGTGTCTTTTTTTCTCATTTAGATAATCTGTTTTCTGTATTTTAGCTGGAGCGATTTTGGAAGAGAAATGGAACTAAGCTGGAGGACGACTCTCACTACACCTGGGACAATTTAAATCATGAGAATGGCAGGAAGGAGTTGATCCTGAATATTACCAACATCACAGTAAGTATACAGTCAAATCTGTGTTAATATCACCAACGTCACAGTTAGTATACAGTCAAATCTGTGTTAATATCACCAACGTCACAGTTAGTATACAGTCAAATCTGTGTTAATATCGCCAACGTCACAGTTAGTATACAGTCAAATCTGTGTTAATATCGCCAACGTCACAGTTAGTATACAGTCAAATCTGTGTTAATATCACCAACGTCACATTTAGTATACAGTCAAATCTGTGTTAATATCACCAACGTCAGAGTTAGTATACAGTCAAATCTGTGTTAATATCGCCAACGTCACAGTTAGTATACAGTCAAATCTGTGTTAATATCACCAACGTCACAATAAGTATACAGTCAAATCTGTGTTAATAACACCTTCGTCTGATCTTGGTGTCTCGGGTTGATACTGGGTGTGATATGAAAAAAGGCATGTTTTATTCTCTATACACAGTGTATCTTCTGATGTATAGCATGTGACATCTCTCTGTGGCTAAAATAGGAGACAGATCAGTGAAAAGGGTGGGAGAAATGGTCAAATTTCATTTACATTGTATATTTAAACAGACAATATTGTTGAAACTAATATTCATTGCTAAATGTATATAAGCCAAGAACTATAGCCGTGACCTAAGTTTCATTTTACATTTTTGTGAAAAATAGAGTGAAGATTTGGGAGATTATGTTTGTGTGGCAGAAAACAGCTACGGCACAGATAACAAAACCATTACTCTACAACAGTACATACCAGGTAGGTCCTAATGTCAAAGATTGGTTATGACTAATTGTTTGAATTGTTACATGCTTGATATAATATTAGATTCTGATTGGATAGATGATAAGACCCAATTATTACCAGTTTATCCTTTAGCTTTGCCCTGTTCCTGAACTGCCCTGTATACCTTTAGGTATCCAAGAGAGGGATACTGGAACCCCCTACAGAACACATAAAGTACACAGTGTTGGCTCTAGAAACCTTAAACAATGATTTTGAACTGAATGTAGCTGCTTCTCACAATTCTCACACCTAAGATTGATGCATTTTAAGTCTTATATTCATGTATTTGTGAATGAAGATCTACTAGAGTCAAAATGCCAAAAATGTGTTTCTGCGAGTTAAAAGAATTTTAGAAATATGAAATTAAATTATGAGATTTGATTTGGTTAAAAATAATTATTATTATTTTTGTCTTTCTGTATGCTTTTAAGGTTCAGATACAGGAGATGTATTGGCAATGTGGCAGATTGCTGTGATATCAGCCGGAGGATTTCTAGTATTAACCATGTTTGTGGTTCTCATGGTGATACAAGTGAAACGACGGAAGGACCAGATAGATTGGCCTCCTCCTGATCCAGAAAAGTATGATGGTAAGCGAAATGACATTTTTAGGCCAAATAAAAATCAAATGTGTTTCCTGTAACATTTAAAAATTTAGGGTAGGGAGGTAGGTAATAGAATTTATAGTTAAGAAATAATTTATATGGTTTATATAGAAGAGTGATCTTGAAATCTTCGAAAATTGCCTGAAAAAATGAATGGTAGGCACAAAAAATAAGGGATACTGGAAACACGGGTCAAAAAGAGTAACTGTGCATCCAAAATTACTTTCCTGGCATGACTGAAGCATTAATAATTCATTTCTGGAAGACAAGCATTATACCTTGCAGAGTATTTTTATGAATCAAAAAAATAAATAAGTATGAGCTAAAAAAAATCAACAATAGTGATCTGAGTGTTAACCCTTTCACCCCGAGGTAACTAGAGTAGACTCCACCATACATTCATCTGGATGAGTCCATTATGGTCAACAGTGGTGAAAGGGTTAAGGAATTCCATGTATAATACACAATTTTTTCGAAGTGAAAAAAATAATCATTACGTCTCCCCTTCAAATGAAGTGAGACATATTTTATTAGTACTGGTTCTTCTTCTTGTTCTTCTTATCGCAACTTGTCCGGGCCATAACTTTTAAACCATTACAGATATCTTAATGACACTTGAGGTATGCATGCATCACCCAAAGAACGTGTGCAGTATACTAGAAATAGGTATTGTGCCCCACTTTATACAGAGTTATTGCCCTTTGTTTATTTTTTATATTGAAGTTTGTCTAGAGCATAAGTTCCATGTTATTTTACCTACGTTGACCAAACTTTCTATAGTTTTAATGTGTCTTGGGAAGTAGGAGTGTCACATTCCAAATTCGGGTCTCGTGCCCCACTATATTTTCATACCAAAGTTTGTCTATTTGCTAATAAAGGCAGACATATCTATACGTTTCTAATTATACATGGAATACCTTGAATAACAACAGGGCCAGAAGTGGAGTAGAACCTTTGATACTTCAATCATTATACAGTATGTACTGTTTTCTAACCAACTCAGCTACACGACCAACGATAGAAACCTAGTTCAGTTTAGAGACAGTGGAACTCTCCAGTGTTTTGCCTGCGGTGGAATAGGAATACTTAAGACTGTGTGTAATTGTTTTGCTTTTTCCCGCAGTGCCAGGCTATCACCTTGAGCATGATGTCTTCATCTCCTACAGTAGTGAAGATGAGGAATGGGTTAAAACCAAACTCTTCAAGCAGCTTCTCAACATGGGCTACAACGTAAACATAGATTTTAAAGACTTTGTACCAGGTAATTCAGAACTGGCTTTTGTCACCGAGGACATTTGTCACCGACATCCTTTGCTACTGAGGTCATTTGTCACCGAGGTCATTTTCACCGAGGTCATTTGTCACCGAGGTCATTTGCTACCAAGGTCATTTGTCACCGAGGTCGTTTGTCACTGAGGTCATTTGTCACTGAAGTCATTTGTCATTTGTCACCGAGGTCATTTGTCACCGCGGTCATTTGTCACTGAAGTCATTTGTCATTTTTCACCGAGGTCATTTGTCACCGAGGTCATTTGTCATTTGTCACAGCGGTCATTTGCTACAGAGGTCCTTTGTCACCGAGGTCCTTTGTCACCGCGGTCATTTGTCACCGCGGTCATTTGCTACCGAGTGCTGGGGATTCAGTATACATTGTAGTCTCGACTCCTTTTTTCCTCGGCTACACTATAAACAGTATTTTATAATTTAGCATTTCTTTACAACCATAGCTATAGAGAATTTATTTACAGATAATAGTCTCTCTTTGAATGGTTTTATTAGACAGTTCTGATTTTTCAAATTGAAAACATGGAAACTTCACTTTGGGTTTGAATCCATATAGTAGGGATAGTGGTGTCAGAATGTCAGATGCCTTAACCCTCGGCCACCCGGGATCTCCTGTCTCGTTTAATATGTAGAGAAAATACAATTAATTAACTGCACATTGTATAATATGCTGTTCTAAACAGTTATTTTGTTTATTCACAGGGATGGCCATTGCAGAAAATGTCATGGATTCCATCTACAAAAGTCGCAAGACTATTGTCCTGATGTCGAGAAATTTCCTGAAGTCAATGTGGGGACAGTTTGAACTGCAGCAGGCCCACAACAAGGCTATTGCCCAGGTTAGAGATCAAAGTCATTTCTGAACATCACACGAGTTTCCTCTTGGCCTGACACAAGACTTAGACATTTTGACAGATAGATGTCTGGTGTGAAGCCAGAGCACACTCCGATATGAAAACGTGGAATCATCCGACACCGTTTGGTATCGGAGAGTTATGAGATGCTGACAACAACAATCTACTATGACACAACACATACCTCACATATATCTATAAATGGATTATTTATTGATCCAAATCAGCTCTTATCATCACCAAACACCTGCTTAATTCCGTCAGTAAAGTCCTAGGTTTTCAATCGTTCAAAACTTCCCACATGAGCGAATGCCATTTTGTAAATCATGTGAGTGACTCACTATTAAACAAACCGTACTGATCCTGACCGAAAACAGAGGCTATTATTCTTGTTTAGAAGATTTCTGGACCACATCTTTTTGTTGATTAGTCACTTCTGATACCAAACGGTAATTCCATGTTTTCATATAGTAGTGCGCTCTGGCCCTACAACAGACATTTATCTGTCAAAATGTCTTAAGTCTGGTGTCAAGGCCAGAGGAAACTTGATCTAATCATGATATAGTGAATACATTGTTAGTGTTTAAGAACTTGAGGCAAGATTATTTAAACATTAGTAAGTACATGTAAAGATTAAGCCCATTGTCCCAAGCCAAATTAAAACATTTTATATTACTTTCATGTAATCTTTATATCGAGCTACTATTCAGAAAAGGTTTTTCTTCTCTTTGGTCAAGGTATATTCATGTATTTATGCCCAGTTTTACGCACTTTATGAAATGGTATGGGGGCTTCGAATCACCCATGTCTGCCTGTACACCATCTGTCAATATCTAGTATCATTGCGATATACCTTCATTTCTCAGTTCAGTTATTCAGTCTTACATTTACGCAAGTATTCTTAACACAGATCCTGGGTCAAGATTGTTTTAACTTTAAATAAAGAATCTTTGTTACAGCTCTGCTTGCACAAATTATGCACATTCTACATAGCAGAGGGGCTTTAAGTATTTGCCTTCCTGTCTGTCCCTTCATAAAACTCAATAACCTCTAATACTAGAAAGACAGTTGCAATTTAACTCCTAATATTGATTCATCAAATCAGGTCACTGTGACCTACCAGTTATATGTTTTGCTACACTGACTTTGGTATTACATAGTACGTAACTCTAGTTCAATGGTTTGACATTGTGTTAGATCTTACTCATCAAAGCTAGACCAAGAACACTTCAAAAAAAAAAACTGGTCTTCTTATGATTTTTGTGAAACTTACACAATTACAAATACCTCTAACAAGTTTGCAGGGATGTAGATCCAAGGTCAAGGGCACTTACTATAAATAGAAATTCTGACTTTGTTCTGTTGGGTGAATTAATTTGGTTTCAATGAATTTTTTAAAGTATGAAGTATACAAGTACTTAAAACAAATTAGTATTTTAAGGTTTTGGTTCCAAAGTATTGAAGCCATTACAGTTTGTGTATTACTATAGAATATTGTTTTTGTCACATATTACTCGGTCTTCTTTTCATTTCTGATTTCGACAAAACCCAAAATGCTCATACCTGAAGCAAATATGTGTTTCAGGGTCTTGGACACAAAGTGGACAAGCATAATGAGCTTAGGGAGTGAGGATTTTATTCTAAAATAAACAAATTATTTAACATGATATTTACATCAGAATTTTAATCTTAACCACTGTTTCAGAGAAAGGACGTGCTGATTCTCATCAAGTTTGATCAGTGTAAAGTTCCAGCTAAACTTATGGGTAAAACATTCCTGGACTGGACGGACAAGGATATACAGCCACACTTCTGGCAGCGACTACAAGACGCCATCGGTGATCCTGTCGACTACACAGAAAGAAACCATGCTCCTGGTGCTGCGGACCAACTTCCTGTTGCTGGAGATCAGCTTCCAGTTACTGCGGACCAACTTCCTATTGCTGGAGATCAGCTTCCAGTTACTGCGGACCAACTTCCTGTTGCTGTGGACCTACTTCCTGTTGCTGCAGATCAGCTTACAGTTACTGCGGACCAACTTCCTGTGAGGAAGCAAGATAACAAGAGTACTGATGAACTGAAAGTTGATAAAGAAAATCGGAAAAATTTAGAGAAAGAAGAGAACAAAGTACGTATGAGACCAAAGAAGATAAAGAAAAGACAGAAAATGGAGGAATGGGATCAAATGAATGAAGAGGACATGGAAGGTATAAGGATAAGCCAGGAGGAAAAAATGCAGTTGATTGCTTAACTCAGACAGGGAGTTACTTGTTAATTATATATGGGTAAACACACTAACTCTGACAGGGAATATCTCCTTACTTTTATATGGGTAAACACACTTACTCTGACAGGGAGTTACTTGTTAATTATATATGGGTAAACACACTTACTCTGACAGGGAGTATCTCGTTAATTTTATATGGGTAAACACACTTACTCTGACAGGGAGTTACTTGTTAATTATATATGGGTAAACACACTAACTCTGACAGGGAATATCTTGTTAATTTAATATTGGTAAACACACTAACTCTGACAGGGAGTATCTCGTTAATTTTATATGGGTAAACACACTAACTCTGACAGAGTGTTGTGTCCTATAAACTTTGGTGTCATATTCGATCAACTTTGTGAAGGAATATTCCATTTGACTGGGAGAATCCCATTAACTTTGGTAAATCGGGTCCCATTGATAACGGCAGAAATTAAAGGACAGTAGAATTGAATGATTTTTGCATATTATTTATATTTAACCTTTTCCCTGTTTTTATTTTTTCATCTTTAATATTCCATTGATTATTATGGAGAGCAAAACCTTGAAAGTGTCTGTTGCTTGATGATCATGCTGATTTGGACGAGCATGTGTAATTAACTGTTGCTTTTTTAACCAAACTTGCATTTATTAGATATCAGTATTTCGACTGTATATGCAAATATTTTATTGAAACATGTAAGAAAACTAGTTTTTTTTTACTCATTTGGCAATTCACAAAATCAAAACCTTGTGAATAACTCCTATTAATTATTCACAAAATATTTTTCCTATGAAAATAACAAATTGCATTTATACAGTTTTAGCTGGGACGACTTCTCAGTTGTTATGGACTAAAAATTGGTGAATTCAAACTTGAATCTAAAACATATATTTAAATATCTTCAATAATATTATAATAATTTATCAAAGTTTTACTTTATACACCAACGATGTATGTATAAAACGTGTTGCGACGTTTCAAGACCGACTGGTCCCTCTGTCAAGCTATGACATTTTTAAGAGTTTTTGGTGCCATTAATAAGTTTGGTAACTCGATATTTTATAGTAACGGTTTGATATAGAAGTTATTTCCCTGTTTAGATGGGAATTGTATTACTAATGTTGTGTTGAATTTATTAGTTAATACTTGTTTGGTCTGTAGTGCTACTTAACTTGAAATGTTAGATGATAAATTTCCTGAATAGTTTTACCAAAGCAATACAGTAGCTTTGCTATGAATTTCTACATGATTCCATTCTTTTTTCATTAATTCATATTCAGGATTGATCAAAAATGTATTTTTTCTGTCAGGCAATTATTTATACATAACACAGAACAAAACACAAGTTAATGTGCTTGCAAACCATTTTAGAAAAGTTTTCACCATGTTTTTTTTTATATTATTCTTGTTTTAATCAGATTTTTAGATGAACAATTTATATTTATTTGTAATTATGATGGACCATATTTTATAAATTAAATTATAATATGCATTTATATATTTGATGTGTGTTATCATGACTTTTTCTGTACACAATGGTAATTGTAATCACAGCATTTAACATGACGCTAACAGAATCAGAAAACAAATGTCTTCATATGGAATGACAGCATCACAGTGTCAAGTGTTTCTGGCATAGATATTCCCACCTCTTAGATTTGTAGTCTTGCACATTCATGTAAACATAAGCCACTTTATTGATCAGGTATAGAAGAGAAATACTTTTACATGGTTATGCTTTAACTCATTCACCCCTGAAGACGCATTTGAACTCTTTCAATATAAGATTGGAATAGTTCATTGTGATATTTCAGGGGTGAATGAGTTAAATATACATTCTCTTTGTGTTATTTTTTTTTTTACTAATAATGAATCTTTTTGATTATGTATTTTACAATGGGTTTTTTTTTTAATATTATAAGACTCTTTCATGCCCGGGGGTGTAGGATAGGGAAATTTCACCCGAGGGTTTTTCAAATTTGTGAGGTCATCATTGTTGAGCCATTGAGAATTTCTTACACCCCTTTCTTACCCTGGACAGGATAGGAGATAATTTGTTTTCCATTAGACCGCTGAATCGCTTGTTTGTTGTGTCAACTATACTAATTAAGAGTGAAATTTTGTTGCTGTGATACATTTTTATTTAATATTGGGATTCTTTTCAACATAGTGAAAAATTGGGCATTTTACAAAAACAAAACAAAAACAAAAACAAAAAATATTTCATGAGAAACTATCTTTTATATTTATTTATATTTTTGTGTCACATTCTGTACACCTTGTATAATGTTTTACCACTGTTTTACTTTCACTTTCTCTGCCCTCCCTAATGAGGTCAAATGTTTTTGACATATATACATATATGTTTATGCACAGCATGGCGAATATCCATTACTAAATTAACACATTAAAAAGGTGACATTATCATTGGTTGAATATATATTTTACCTGTAAATTGTATATGACGGCGTGAACTTTCCCAGGTATTCAGTATAGGTGCTTTAATTGCATGGTCTGGCATTATTTGCCGATTCAATTATCTTCGATTTCAGCAAAAGTTTAAGGAAACACGATGGTAACCTAGTTATAAGCAGTGTGACGATTGTTTGGTTGTCTATGTCCTCTTAACTGCTGTGGCCATTTAAGGATATGCCAGGTGGTGGTGGGGGAAAGCAGGGGAGTACCCGGGGGAAAAACAACCTGTATCTATTATCTGGCGACTCTTGTAGTCCTCAAACCCAAACCCAGTGCGAGAAGGCTAGTGATCAAAGAGCCTGTCAAAACTTAAACCACTCGGCCATCGTACCATCCCCCACTTAAACCACTCGGCCATCGTACCATCCCTCACTTAAACCACTTGGCCACCGTACCATCCCCCACTTAAACCCCTCGGCCATCGTACCATCCCTCACTTAAACCACTTGGCCACCGTACCATCCCCCACTTAAACCCCTCGGCCATCGTACCATCCCCCACTTAAACCACTCGGCCACCATACCATCCCCCACTTAAACCACTCGGCCATCGTACCAACCCCCACTTAAACCACTCGGCCACCATACCATCCCCCACTTAAACCACTCGGCCATCGTACCAACCCCCACTTAAACCACTCGGCCACCATACCATCCCCCACTTAAACCACTCGGCCATCGTATCATCCCCCACTTAAACCACTCGACCACAGTACCATCATCCCCCATTTAAACCACTTGGCCATCGTACCATCCCCCACTTAAACCACTTGACCACAGTACCATCCCCCACTTAAACCACTAGCCCACCGTACCATCCCCCACTTAAACCACTTGCCCACAGTATCATCCCCCACCTAAACCACTCGCCCACCGTACCGTCCCCCACTTAAACCACTCCCCCACCATACCATCCCCAACTTAAACCACTTGGACACAGTATCATCCCCCACCTAAACCACTCGCCCACCGTACCGTCCCCCACTTAAACCACTCGCCCACCGTACCATCCCCCACTTAAACCACTCGACCACCGTACCATCCCCCACTTAAACCAATTGGCCACCGTACCATCCCCCACTTAAACCCCTCGGCCATCGTACCATCCCTCACTTAAACCACTTGGCCACCGTACCATCTCCCACTTAAACCACTCGGCCATCGTACCATCCCCCCCTTAAACCACTCGGCCATCGTACCATCCCCCACTTAAACCACTCGGCCATCGTACCAGCCCCCACTTAAACCACTCGACCACAGTACCATCATCCCCCATTTAAACCACTTGGCCATCGTACCATCCCCCACTTAAACCACTCGACCACACTACCATCCCCCACTTAAACCACTCGCCCACCGTACCGTCCCCCCCTTAAACCACTTGGACACAGTATCATCCCCCACTTAAACCACCCGCCCACTGTACAGTCCCCCACTTAAACCACTCGCCCACCGTACCGTCCCCCACTTAAACCACTCGCCCACCGTACCATCCCCCACTTAAACCACCTGGACACAGTATCATCCCCCACTTAAACCACTCGCCCACCGTACCATCCCCCACTTAAACCACCTGGACACAGTATCATCCCCCACTTAAACCACTCGCCCACTGTACAGTCCCCCACTTAAACCACTCGCCCACCGTACCATCCCCCACTTAAACCACTCGACCACACTACCATCCCCCACTTAAACCACTCGCCCACCGTACCATCCCCCACTTAAACCACTTGACCACTGTACCATCCCCCACTTAAACCACTCGGCCACCGTACCATCCCCCACTTAAACCACTCAGCCACCGTACCATCCCCCACTTAAACCACTCGCCCACCGTATCATCCCCCACTTAAACCACTTGGACGCAGTATCATCCCCCACTTAAACCACTCGCCCACCGTATCATCCCCCACTTAAACCACTCGCCCACCGTACCATCCCCCACTTAAACCACTTGGACGCAGTATCATCCCCCACTTAAACCACTCGCCCACCGTACCATCCCCCACTTAAACCACTTGCCCACAGTATCATCCCCCACCTAAACCACTCGCCCACCGTACCGTCCCCCACTTAAACCACTCCCCCACCATACCATCCCCCACTTAAACCACTTGGACACAGTATCATCCCCCACTTAAACCACTCGCCCACTGTACAGTCCCCCACTTAAACCACTCGCCCACCGTACCGTCCCCCACCCACATGTGACATGATATGTGATATGATTGTATTGTTTAATTTTATATAAAATGTTTATTTGCATGTAGGTGGTTTATTTCCACTAAGACAATTTGAAGTACATAAGTTCTGTACTTGTAAATATGAAATCCATTCAGTTTAAAATGTGCTGGATATAATTTTATTTACGAACATTGACCATGGTCAATCAATGTTTCCACGAAAAATTTCACGGATGCCTTATTTTTATATGAGAAATTTATGCCACAAGTTTCTGACATTTCGATTGAACTGTGTATTTGTTGATGTATATGCTTATTTAAATTAGAATTGAAATTCGTTTTTTCAGATGCCTGATTTTTAAATGAGAAATTTGTTCAATGGTTTTCTGATATATTTGTTGATATCTTTGTATGCTAATCTAAATTAAATGGGGTGGGTTTTTTGGATTCCATGTTTTTAAATTAAATTGATTTGAGAATTGTTTATTCAACTGTGCAATGAATACATCCATACTGGTACATTATATTTGAGTGTTGTGTATAAGTTGAAGTTTTGTAACTTATGTATAGTATTTATATATGGACATTTTTATAAAGGCCCTTCCAAATGTAGGAAGGACTGTTCAATTCAAGTACAGTGTACATAATAGTAATTTATATTCTTAATATTTTGTATTGTACACCAGTACATCATGAGTTGTCTCCCATTTAGCGTTAGTGAACAGGTCCACTTACATTTATCACAATTCAAACTGTTAGATCGGTCGGACCAGAGTTGTTCGTTTATGAAATAAGGTCGGACCCAGTAATCTTATGCTGCTTTCAGGCGAGCCTTTAGAAAGACTTGCCAAGGCATGTATAAACATTTGCAGGTCTGCCAGGATTTTAACCTGAAATATGTTACATTTAATAATATAGGCAAACCGGTTGTTCCACATAAACGAACAGGACCCTGGCTGCTGTTTTATGTCTTCATCAGCTTATTGATATGATGAGTCAGCTTTAAAGTTTAATTCAATTTTATTTCAAAGATGTGCTGTTATTTGATAAGTTTCCTGGGTTTTTTTAATTAAATCATTTGTGTATAAAATATTGATTTTTGAAAATTAAATAATTTTAATAAAATAAAAATTTGATTTGAAAATTTTAATATAATTAGCAGCTAATGTAACATAAACTGTATTCCTGTATAAACTGTATTCCTGTAGTTCATCTTTCAGATTTGCATTTAAGATGATTTGATATTATTTGTTAAATTTATGTACAAGTTTCTTAAATTTGAAAAGTATGTTTGCCTGTCAAACACTATTAGTGTAATACATTTGTTTGTATCATTATCTTACTAAATAAGCATAATCATGACTGTTGTCATCCATTCCAGTAAACCAGCACGATTTCATTTTCTTGTTTCATAATGGGAGTGCATGCCCTTAGCATAGAGAATCAATCTAATTAAAAGCAGACTTGTAATTCTGCTGCTCTACGATCCCCTACGACACACTCCAGTTTTGGAGTGTATGGTAGAGTAGCGGAATTACAAGTCTAATTTAATTAGATTGCATAGAGTCTATAATTGTACTGTTACATTACTATCTTGGCTAATTTGTACCATTTCATTGTTTTGTCTTATCGCCCTGAATGGATGAGGTTAAGTAACTATTAGGGCGAAGAGATGAAAGAATGATTATTATTTCTCCTCTTTTTAAGGCAAATAGACGAAAAAAATGTCTTTTTGACGGGGAAAAGGAAGAAACAAGGTTTGTTGATTTTCATCCTTTTTGGGGCAAAAAGACAGAGAAAAAAAAAGAAAAAAAACAGTTTTTGATTGTACTCTTTTTGGGACGAACAGACAAAACAACCAGAATATGGGTGAATTATTTCTCATCTTTTTGAGGCGAAAAAAATGAAACCATGGGATTTGGGTTGTCAGTTCTGGTCTTTTCTGGCGAAAAGAGGATTCTCATTAAAACAAACAAAATGGCACAGATTGGCCCTATGTCCATGTCTCTTTCCGTCCTTGTTTTCATTAGATTGGAGTAAAATGTAACACTATTGAGTACTAAAACCCACTGAACAAATATGTTATTCAGGATCTTGACACAAAGTTTAAGGTCAATGTTAAGGTCATTTTGAAGTGGCCTTCCAAAGACAATATATGTATATTTCAGAAAGGATATGGAAGAAAGCATGTTGTTATTTTGTAAATTTAGTAAATAAAATTCTAAATTATCAATATAATTTATGAGTCTTTATTATCAAAGAGTATTGTATTTTATCCATCTCTTTATAAGCTACTTCTATAAAGGCGTTACTTCTACAGTAAGCGTCCTCTGTACCGGCCGTGACCTACTCTTACTTCTACAGTAAGCGTCCTCTGTACCGGCCGTCCCCTCCTCTTACTTCTACAGTAAGCGTCCTCTGTACCGGCCGTGACATACTCTTACTTCTACAGTAAGGGTCCTCTGTACCGGCCGTGACCTACTCTTGCTTCTACAGTAAGCGTCCTCTGTACCGGCCGTGACATACTCTTACTTCTACAGTAAGGGTCCTCTGTACCGGCCGTGACCTACTCTTGCTTCTACAGTAAGCGTCCTCTGTACCGGCCGTGACATACTCTTACTTCTACAGTACGTGTCCTCTGTACCGGCCGTGACCTACTCTTTCTTCTACAGTAAGTGTTCTATGTACCGGCCGTAGCCTACTCTTACTTCTACAGTAAGCGTCCTCTGTACCGGCCGTGACCTACTCTTACTTCCGCTGTACCGGCCGTAGCCTACTCTTACTTCTACAGTAAGTGTCCTATGTACCGGCCGTAGCCTACTCTTACTTCTACATTAAGTGTCCTCTGTACCGGCCGTGACCTACTCTTGCTTCTACAGTAAGCGTCCTCTGTACCGGCCGTCCCCTCCTCTTACTTCTACAGTAAGCGTCCTCTGTACCGGCCGTGACATACTCTTACTTCTACAGTACGTGTCCTCTGTACCGGCCGTGACCTACTCTTTCTTCTACAGTAAGTGTTCTATGTACCGGCCGTAGCGTACTCTTACTTCTACAGTAAGTGTCCTCTGTCCCGGCCGTGACCTACTCTTACTTCCTCTGTACCGGCCGTAGCCTACTCTTACTTCTACAGTCAGCGTCCTCTGTACCGGCCGTAGCCTACTCTTACTTCTACAGTAAGTGTCCTCTGTACCGGCCGTGACCTACTCTTACTTCCTCTGTACCGGCCGTAGCCTACTCTTTCTTCTACAGTAAGCGTCCTCAGTACCGGCCGTAGCCTACTCTTACTTCTACAGCAAGCGCCCTCTGTACCGGTTGTGGTCTACTCTTACTTAGAAGTTCAGTGTCCTCTGCAGTGGCCGTAGCCTACTCTTACATACAATCAACGTCACAGTGGTCAAAATTATCAAACACTTAACATCTTCTGAAGAACAGAAAGACGGTAGAATCGTCATATTATGCCATTAGCCTGCTTGCATCAGAGACGTATAATATACGTCTCTGCTTGCATGGAGTGTTACAACTTCTGGGATTGACTTTGACCCATAAAAACATATCAACTTTGTTAAAATGGTCAAACAACTTCTGAAGAACTGAAAAGCTTCGAGTCATAGCAGTAGCTTGCTGGCATTAGTGCTATGGGGTTTGTGACATGAAATGACATTAACCAATATCTATTAAAGGGTTGCATGGGTCAAATTTCTTCAAACACCAAAACGACTTCTGATGATGAATAGAAAGGCTTGGATCCGTATTCATGAAACTGTTCTCATGCTCAAGCATGGATTTTGTGCTCCAAGCAACTTTCTTTAAACGCAATTAAATTAAATTTCCTGTTGTTAGACATTTCAGGATTAGATCAACACATAATACATAATACAGTGTCATTTTAATTACTCTTGCTCATCCTGGTACTCTGGTTTAACTAAAGAAATAAAACAAAGACTGCAGGTTTCGCAAAATAAAGTTATTAGATTTATTCTTAAATTAGATTCCAGGTCCAGAATTGGTCATAATGAATTCTCTAGTATAAATTTACTTAATGTTAGTAACAGAGCAAAACAACTCGGAGTAAACCATGCTTTTAATATTTTGAATGACAAATGCCTCTACTTTTCTTCAACTTCAAAAGGCTAACAGAACTGCAGTAACACCATACAAGATCTAGTGAATACACTTTTTCTATTCCAAATGTGAGCGGGGCAGAATCTACCACGTTTTATTACAATGCTGCTAAAGATTGGAATTCCGTACCAGAAAGTATCAGGAAGATAAAGAGTAAATCATCTTTTAAAGTTGCGATCAAAAAACATCTTTTTGAAAAACTGAAAAGAGAACAGGATCAGGTATTTGTATTTTATTGACGTAATATGTTCTATATACATGTTTGTGTATGTGTGTATGTGAATATGCGAGTGTGTACACAGTATGGGTGCTGTACTTCAATGCAATGTGTGTTAAGTTACAACCTATATATTAACATCAGTTTCAACATCAAATTAAGTTATCTTCAAAATATAATAACTATGGTAATTTTTACTTAAGTAGTGTTTATGTGTCTTTTAATGGACTTCAGTGGAAATAAGCTTCAGGGCTTTCTGGGTAACCCTTGTTTTAAGGGCAACATATATTTTGGTTATTACCTACCTTGTAATTTATAAAATTGTGATAACTTTTTTTTAGAGACTTATATAATTTTACATTAATATATTTTATAATGTAATCAGCCATATACATTATTATATTGGGTACTGTATGACATTGTTATGTTGTTGTACCTTTTTACCAAATAAACTTGAATTGAATTGAATCGAACACCGGAAATAGATCACCTTTGCCAGAGACGTATAGTGACTGTCCCTGCCCTTGCGAATCTTTTTTTTTTTTGTGTTGAAAAGTCAAGGGAAACAACTCGTCCTAGCAAGCGTAAATTCTGTAGTGAGCAGGGGGGGTAACTCCGCCTGTCTTCCACTTGACGAATTCTATCTCGTGAAACGAGTGCATTGAACATCAACAAAGCAGACAGCTTGTCAATTACTTTGTTTGATAAAAATTTCTGTTGTTAATATTTTTTCTGTTTCTGTTATTGCTTCATAGACAGCATGTATAGCTGTATATAGCCAATGACATCAAGCTTAATACAGAAATGTTTTTAAAATCATTAAATTTGGAGAAATTATTCAACACGTCATTATAATCGTTATATCAATGTATTTCAATCGATTTGTTCTACCACGGACTTAAATAACAATATAATCTAATTCCGTGGTTCTGGTACGTTTTAATTTGATTTATGAGTAATATACGTTGGGGGACGGGGGGAGGGTTGCGCGCGCGAGCAAATCAAAATGTTAATTGTGTAGTAATAATTGAACCAGGGTGTCATTAGCGACTCGGAGATTATCATATTGCATTAAGCTGTCATGTAGGCTAACCATGCTTTCAAAACATGGGTCGAGTCATACATTTTAAAGTTCGGAGAAAAAAAAATCAACTTTCATAGTGTTTTATTTTTTTAAAGTATTCTCTCAAATGATAATACGTACCGCTGGTAATATAACCAAGTATCGGAAAGTCTATACCGGCTATGGAACTGTCTGAACATAATCTATAACGGCATTCTATGGAACATATTCTATCACGGCAATCTATTGAACATAATCTATAACGGTAATCTATGGAACATAATCTACTATAAGGCAATCTATGGAACAAAATCTATAAGGCAATCTATGGAACATAATATATAAGGCAATCTATGGAACATAATCTATAACGGCAATCTATGGAACATAATCTATAACGGCAATCTATGGAACATAATCTATAACGGCAATCTATGGAACATAATCTATAACGGCAATCTATGGAACATAATCTATAACGGCAATCTATGGAACATAATCTATAACGGCAATCTATGGAACATAATCTATAACGGCAATCTATGGAACATAATCTATAACGGCAATCTATGGAACATAATCTATAACGGCAATCTATGGAACATAATCTATAACGGCAATCTATGGAACATAATCTATAACGGCAATCTATGGAACATAATCTATAACGGCAATCTATGGAACATAATCTATAACGGCAATCTATGGAACATAATCTATAACGGCAATCTATGGAACATAATCTAGAACGGCAATCTATGGAACATAATCTATAACGGCAATCTATGGAACATAATCTATAACGGCAATCTATGGAACATAATCTATAACGGCAATCTATGGAACATAATCTATAACGGCAATCTATGGAACATAATCTATAACGGCAATCTATGGAACATAATCTATAACGGCAATCTATGGAACATAATCTATAACGGCAATCTATGGAACATAATCTATAACGGCAATCTATGGAACATAATCTATAACGGCAATCTATGGAACATAATCTATAACGGCAATCTATGGAACATAATCTATAACGGCAATCTATGGAACATAATCTATAACGGCAATCTATGGAACATAATCTATAACGGCAATCTATGGAACATAATCTATAACGGCAATCTATGGAACATAATCTATAACGGCAATCTATGGAACATAATCTATAACGGCAATCTATGGAACATAATCTATAACGGCAATCTATGGAACATAATCTATAACGGCAATCTATGGAACATAATCTATAACGGCAATCTATGGAACATAATCTATAACGGCAATCTATGGAACATAATCTATAACGGCAATCTATGGAACATAATCTATAACGGCAATCTATGGAACATAATCTATAACGGCAATCTATGGAACATAATCTATAACGGCAATCTATGGAACATAATCTATAACGGCAATCTATGGAACATAATCTATAACGGCAATCTATGGAACATAATCTATAACGGCAATCTATGGAACATAATCTATAACGGCAATCTATGGAACATAATCTATAACGGCAATCTATGGAACATAATCTATAACGGCAATCTATGGAACATAATCTATAACGGCAATCTATGGAACATAATCTATAACGGCAATCTATGGAACATAATCTATAACGGCAATCTATGGAACATAATCTATAACGGCAATCTATGGAACATAATCTATAACGGCAATCTATGGAACATAATCTATAACGGCAATCTATGGAACATAATCTATAACGGCAATCTATGGAACATAATCTATAACGGCAATCTATGGAACATAATCTATAACGGCAATCTATGGAACATAATCTATAACGGCAATCTATGGAACATAATCTATAACGGCAATCTATGGAACATAATCTATAACGGCAATCTATGGAACATAATCTATAACGGCAATCTATGGAACATAATCTATAACGGCAATCTATGGAACATAATCTATAACGGCAATCTATGGAACATAATCTATAACGGCAATCTATGGAACATAATCTATAACGGCAATCTATGGAACATAATCTATAACGGCAATCTATGGAACATAATCTAGAACGGCAATCTATGGAACATAATCTATAACGGCAATCTATGGAACATAATCTATAACGGCAATCTATGGAACATAATCTATAACGGCAATCTATGGAACATAATCTATAACGGCAATCTATGGAACATAATCTATAACGGCAATCTATGGAACATAATCTATAACGGCAATCTATGGAACATAATCTATAACGGCAATCTATGGAACATAATCTATAACGGCAATCTATGGAACATAATCTATAACGGCAATCTATGGAACATAATCTATAACGGCAATCTATGGAACATAATCTATAACGGCATTCTATGGAACATAATCTAGAACGGCAATCTATGGAACATAATCTTTACGGCTATCTATGGAACATAATCTATAACGGCAATCTATGGAACATAATCTATAACGGCATTCTATGGAACATAATCTAGAACGGCAATCTATGGAACATAATCTATAAGGCTATCTATGGAACATAATCTATAACGGCAATCTATGAAACATAATCTATAACGGCAATCTATGGAACATAATCTATAAGGCTATTTATGGAACATATTCTATAAGGCTAGTCTCAGCTATTAAAAATGTAATACTGTCGTTTGGATCATCATTATGTCTCCAATTTAAAATTCATAAGAAGTAGTTTATCCGAACTAGTGCGTTTAAATGGTTTCAGTGACTGGGAATAAATAAAATAAAAAACGAGAAGACATTATTTTTTGTTTAACTAAGTTTACTTCATCTAAAACTTATTCCCCCTTTTTTGAGCGTTCGGCAAAGCAAAGGTGACTGAAACCGGGTGAGGAAGGTTATCGTGTCCCCAGTGAAAGATAAACCTGAAGTTAGCCTGGTCTTTGTGTGGGATTCCTCGCTTGATCGTGTCCAGATCGCGGCTTTCCCAGCAAGAAACCCTGATTAGTTCCATCATCGATAGACTGGCCCATTGTCTCTAGAATATTGACTTATTTAGAAAAAATAAAACTCTAATATTAAGTTCCAGTTAGCAAGAACAAGCTAACCATGTCCAACCAAGTCCCCTGTACACGGATCAATTGGGGTTGTGATGTAACGCGAAACAAGTTAGAATTAAGATTATATTTAGGACCTATCGTGTTGTTAGTCTTACTAGAGACGTATATACTTCTACTTCTAAATGGTACTGACCAACTTCAACAATTTGAAGATAAAATGTAATATACTACGGCTTTGTATGTCTCTGGTCTTACTCTTACTACACTAGACTGGCTTTTAATGTATACATAATTACTTGCACGGACTTGAGCAAGTCTAAATCCGACTAGTCGGTATTGTGACAGACTTACAGTCATGTCGAGTCTAATGTCATGTACGTGTTGTGAAACTTGCTTTTAAAGGTTTTAAAATTGCATATGCATGTATCTTCGAGATCGAGCGACGAGCCCTCTTAATCGGTCGAAAAGGTGTATCCGGCTAGCGCGAATCAAGCAGGCCCAACAAGGTCAAGAGGCTATAGACTTGCTCTAGTCAATATAAAGACAGGAAGATTAAAACTGGGAATTATTTATAATAATTTTTATACAGCTCCTACGAAATCAATAAATCTAGACGGTAATTCACAATCAAGACTGACCCTCCTATGTATTGATAAAAATTACTTTGGAAGATGTTTTAATGTGACTCCCATTTCATTTCAAAATATTGTTTACAGACCGTCTTCCTACAGACATTTGTGAATGTAAAACTCTGTCACTGTTTTATGATGTCATTGGTTGTTGCATGTATTGAAATAGTACAGGTATCAGGTAGCCAGCCATACCACTATGTCAACTTCAATCACATCAAGTGACGTCAATTCAGTTAACACGTTTTGCCTTACATTAACATTAGCTGATTAGGGACTTATAAAAACAAGACGTATAGGTCTCTGTTTACGTATCATCATTCCTACCAAATGTCGTGTATTCCGTCTTTTCATATTGCAGAGTTATCTGCTCTTGTGAGCATGTATTGATTGCTACGTCATTTTTTGTGAGAGAAACGTCATGCATTTTTGAGAAAATGACGTAACACAATTTTTAACTCAGAAAAAGACAGATTTTTGCCCTTATCTAGAACTTATAAATAAGTCTTGTCATGTCAGTTCTACATGGATGTTACTTTCTGCAACCCAAAAGTGTATAGAACTTCCCTTTTCTGATATTTGGACATTTATAATTTCCCCGCGGAGCGAGGTCTTTTTTTTTTCTTAAGATGTAATTCTAAACTATTTCAAGCTCTGCCGAGCGTAGAAAGCAAGAATTTATCGGACATTATTTCCATTGACAAACAGATCGAATGAGGCATAGAATAGTTTTCTGAGTTTGCGGTATTATTCAAGGTTATGTTTTAAATCGTAGAGTATTTGTATTTCATGGTGGCCGAGCGGAGCGGAGACAAATTCTGTTAAAAAAAAATGGTTAAAATGTAGATTTTTGCATTTTTGGTTAAAATGTAGATTTTTGGATTTTTGGTTAAAATGCAGATTTTTGGTTAAAATGTATTTTTTTGGTTAAAATGTAGAGTTTTGGTTTAAATGTTGATGTTTGTGTCAGACCTTTAAAATAGTCACTTGTCAAAGTGTATGGAGAGGAGGTCTGTAGATTCACCTGATAATGTGCGTAAATCTTCATCATGTACATGTTGTTTAGACCAGCATTTTAGCAACTAAATATTAATTTATTTTGTCTTATGATTTAACTGTTTGTCTTTTATTGTGAAATAGTATGCATACGTATGTACAAGAGGGCAATACCTAATGAAAAGGATGTACACGCCAGGCTTTGATGCCAACATAGGTTATTATTCACCTCATAAAGTGATGCTAAGGAGGGTGCTTCATTGTCTTTGACATTTTTGAAATTTATATTTTTAATTGGTATAAAAAATCACTCCTTGTGATCATGTGTACATGAAACCACAGGTGAAAATACAGGTATATCGATATATCATGAAATAAACTACCTTTGAAATAACACTTTGCCTATATACCTAATTCCAACAGATTGTATAGTCCTCTCTCAACTGATAGTGTGATCACCACACCGCGATATTAGAACAATAAGATTAGGTAGAGTCAGTCCAGTGAGCCGTGACCACTGACCTGACTGGAGACCCTATTACTACAGTATATAGACAATGGAGGATTAATCTCCTTTTATTCAGAGTATAAGTAGTGTACTCCTTGTTTGGGCAACAGCCTTAGGCATATATAGATATTCAAACTACTGGCAAGGGGAAGCCATAGAAAATCATAGTTCAAGGGATGGTTGATATTAGAAGAAAAATCCCATATGAAATAGAGGAAAACTTCAACAAACTTGGTCCAGATTATTTTTGGACACAGAAAAAAGGGTGTTGACCGGGCAACTAGGGCAACACCCCTGGGTCCGCCACTGGATTGTGTCACAGTTGGTAATACCGTGTTTGTTACTATTGATACACAGGGACATGGGAATGTGTCACAGTTGGTAATACCATGGTTGTAACTATTGTCACACAGGGACATGGGATTGTGTCACAGTTGGTAATTCTATGTTTGTAACTATTGACACACAGGGACATGGGAATGTGTCACAGTTGGTAATACTATGTTAGTAACTATTAATACACAGGGACATGGGATTGTGTCACAGTTGGTAATACTATGTTTGTAACTATTAATACACAGGGATCTGAGAATATGTCACAGTTGGTGATATCATGTTTGTGTTTACCTGATGCGTAGAGAAATATTACACGTGCTCAATGTTTAAATCAACACTTGTTCAAATGACATTTTTACCAGGTGATGATCTTACTAATTCTCTACCAGAGACTTAAAAACCTATAAAATATCATCATTGGGGAGGGGGTTACCGAAAGTTGATTACCCCTACATAAAACTTTAATATTACCCTGAACACATCTGTTATGTCCAAACAAATTAGAAATCAATATAAGCTCCGAGCGTATTTTCCAATCCCTCTGAAATTACATTATATAATAATATTGCCTGATTATTAAATGAAATACTGCTTAACCTAAACCAATTACTCAACCTACTTAACAAATTATCGGACCCCTCCTATAGTTTCTGACTCTATACATCATGGTAGACTTCTCATGTCCCTGTGTTCTGAACAGCTTAGTTGTAGATGATTAACACGTGGTTGTAAGAGTAATTAGAGATTTTATACCCACACATTTGTTTCAAACACCGTCATCCCGTCGTCCTTGTGACGTCGTCAGCGTTACATACATGTGTAACTACCTGTTATTAGTCCCCCACCGGTTCCCGGGGGACTATAGGTTTGCACTCCGTTCATCCGTCCTTCCGTCTTTCTGTCCTTCAGTCCGAGAAGTTTCGCCGGGCCATATCATCTATACTATTTCACCTAGAGTAACCAGATTTGGTGTAAAAGGACATCTTCGGATGGCGGAGTGCAGAATGCAAGAATTAGGTCAATGTGACCTATGACTTGACCTTTACTTTTGAAAACGTTTGTCCGGGGCATATCTTTTGTACTATTTCACCTGGAGTAACCAGATTTGGTGTACAAGGACATCTTCGGGTGGCGGAGTGCAGAATGCAAGAATTAAGTAACTGTGACCTATAACTTGACCTTTGACCTTTACTTTTGAAAATGTTTTTTCCCTGGTATATCTTCTATACTTTTTACCTGGAGTATGCAGATTTGGTGTACAAGGACATCTTGGGATGGCGGTGTGCAAGGAGCAGGTCACTATGACCTCACTTTAACCTATGCTTCCTGACATAAGTGTTCTGTTTGTTAAATATAGAAATCATTACCGGTGGGGGACTATGGATTGCCTTGCAATAATTTTCCTTGTTTAGAACGAAATGTAACGTGACATAACAGGATTCGAGCACGAAATCATATCAGCCTGACCACGTGTTATAGGACCCTGTTACGGTCAAGATTCAGGAATACTTGTCATTCAAGAGACATCAGTAGGACACATTATTATCCCAGTATTATACAATGGTATGCATTATAATAGTACAGCAATAAACAATCACGTTTATCTTCTGAGAATACGATTTGATTGAATACACACGGCGTTGTCAATCAATGATTGGGTTGAACGTTTGACATTATAATAAGTGTAATGTGTTGTATTGTTGTAAACATAGAGTTGTGTCTAATAATGAGTCACCTTCGAAATCCAAAGTTTCAATCTAAATATAGAGATTCCCCCAGCGAGTGGTGGTTGGTTATCGTGTTCATCTAACTCGAGTTAGTTCATTTTAGAATTGTATAAAAACACGAGTTTTACCGAATGTCTTTTACAATTTGAAAAATAACTAAGGAGATTCAGATCAATATGATAATCTATCATCCTCAGTTTAGGAACGTTCAGATATTTATCAAGTAACCCATATGTGTCTCTTCGAAATACATTACTCGTGTTTCCGACCTGGAAAACCATCGCCAAGAACTATTGCTTCACAATGGAAAACAACGTCCCAATGTATTGTTACTGAAAGTCATAATCAAAGATTGACCAAAGAAATAACGTCCATGGTGTTACCCAGTAGTGGTAATACAAACCAAAACTGTTTACCAACTCCTAGCAGGTTTATCCAATGAGTTGAGAGAGAGGAAACCTGTGGTGGTTGTAGGAGAAAATATCTTACAAACCGGATATAACAGATGGCATTGTATTGGTCCAGTAGCCCCCATCATGTTGGACTCCATTTTTCACGTGACCTATAGCTATATCACTTATAAACATGTGATTACGAAATCATGTAAATCCCATTGTTCTGTCATTCCAGTGATTCTTGTAACGCCCGTGTTATCTTTATTTCTTCCACTGTGTCCCCTTGATTGACAAATAGAATATCTTACATCGTGGATAATCGGTCATATTAGCAAAGCAATGCTATTGGCTGTGATATACAGCTGAATCGATTTTATATATTACGTCTCTTGTCAAACTGACCACTGCGTCGAAACATTTGGACCCAGTAAGATATGTATCAGGTGCACACAAACCTCCAAAATTTCAAAACGGCGAGAGATGCTGATGTCAATCGATTCACTTTATTGTACTTTAAGTCCGCTTCACTACCGAGTTAGTAGATATGTTATATCACGGAATTAGATTATCTAAGTCCGCGGTTATATTTAGCAGATGAAGAACAGGTGAGAAGACGAGTGGAAGCGATATTGTATGTGTGGTGAAGGTAATGAGAACCCCCACCCCTCTTTCAACCTATCCCTGCCACGCCGGTAGTGTTACCATAACCCTACAAACTCCCTAATGTATATAACTAATACCATGACAACCCATTTTCCCAAAAGTAGCAACCCGCCCCCCTCCCCAGATACGTATATACTGTATATATGGCTGTATATGTCTCTGTCGTCTCCTACACACACACCATCCATCTTTCACGACAGCATACAACCACTATCCCCGCTAATACATAATGCATACCCCACTCCGCCCCACTGTCTCACTTCAAAATTAAAATGTCATAGTCATTGCCTGTATGATCAGAGATTGTTTCAATAGATAATGATAAGGACATTTCTATAATGACATACCTAGTCTTCCTAAATTTTCCTAAATGGTGTATCGCATCCCTCATTATGTTATAGGAACGGGAAAATGCACTACTAGACTGGGGTTCGAACCCGGGACCATCCGAACTCTAGACGGACGCTCTACCAATTGAGCTACCTGCAGGTCGCCGACCATCGACCCAGTCGAGTTCCGCTACATTCCTCCCCCTTTTTCTAAGTCTACCCTACCAGAATACATCACTATTTACAACCCAGGTTCGGGTGTCCCTTTGTCAAGCATTCGCCTAGTTCTTGAAACAATGGTGGTCACAGGCACCAATTGTAATAGGAAAGGGAAAATGCACGGCCAGACCGGAGTTCGAACCCGGGACCCTCCGAACTCTAGACGGAGCTCTGCAATTGAGCTACCTAGGCCTGGTCGCCGACGATCGACCCAAGTTCTTTATTTGCTGAAGTTTTACAACTTATGGCAATTACAGATAAGACAAAGACACTCACAAGGACACACTCACACTGACTCGCACACATCATCCTCACCATCAAGAACACTCACACTGACTCGCACACATCATCCTCATCATCTTCATTAACCTCATCTTCCTCCTCCTCCTCCTCCTCCTCCTCCTCATCTCATCATCATCATCATCATCATCATCATCATCATCATCATCACATCATTACATCATCATCATCATCATCACCCAGTCCTGTTTCCCTACTATTATATGTATGTATAATACTGGAATTCAAACCTTGTGCGTTGAAGCAGAGACGTATATACTAAACGTCCTTAGCTCAAGGAGTCTTAATAAATTATATATTTTGAGTGAAAAAAAAAAAATGAGAGCTTTAGAGTGTTGCGCCTTTAAATAATCATTTAATCCAAAAAGAGAGTTATAAAATCACAGTTATTGACTTTTCGAAGATACTACATGAAAATAAAACTTGTGGTCATGCTAACCATGCTCTGAACAAATGATCCTAGACTTGCTGAAGTTCATGGATGGGAAAATGATTTGACGTCAGTTTTTGTGACACCAATAAACAAGGACTTGGTTACTCTATCGTATCGCTCTCACCGATCGATTCCCCGCCGTGGCTCTGCTGATTCTGGAAGTAACGCCGGGGGCGATGGGGAGGGAGGGGGTAATGGGGCAGTTAGGTTGTAGAAATAACGCCGGGGAGTGGCTTGGGTTGGGTTTGCCTGGAGTGGAAGATACTAATCGCCACCCCATTATTTCCACCCTGGAGGACAATAGTACAATGACATGTTTACTCCCGTGAGCTGCAATATGCAGTGCAAAAAAGTGTTTCTGACTTCAGTAAGGTGGATTGCTTACCCGTCTAAGCCGAACCTTTTGTTGAGTTTACTATATATTCATAATTATATCAATTGATATGTACAACGTTTATTACTTTAGATAGAAGTCTAGTGAAAAACACACACACTAAATACCACATTTTATCAATGTAATTAACTAGATATAAATGTCAGTTACATATTCTTTGTAAGATAAAACGTGAGAATCTTGTGCATATGGATATGTAATAAGTATAATATCTATTATTAGATTATCCAGAGACGTGTAATTTATACTACAGCTTTATAGGTCTCTGGATTATCTAATTTAAAAAAGTTTTAATTGATAATATTCCTGATTTAATCTATGTAGTATTTTACTTATTTATTTAATCTATATAGTATTTTACTTAATTAACATATCTTAATATTTAATTACATTTTCTCTTATTCAGTTACAAAATTCTTATTTAATTAATATTATTCCTGATTAAATTATCTCTTATTTTACTTTAAGATATTTCTTATTCAATTAACGTTATTTCTTATATCACCAACTATATTTCTGTAAACATTGTATAGATATTATTTTATTATTGCTTCACTCATACAGACATTTCACAGTGAATATATACTCTCTAGATTTCCTGTTCACTGTGAATATAAACTCTCTAGACTTCCTGTTCACAGTGAATATATACTCTCTAGACTTCCTGCTCACTGTGAATATATACTCTCTAGACTTCCTATTCACAGTGAATATATACTCTCTAGACTTCCTGTTCACTGTGAATATATACTCTCTAGACTTACTGTTCACTGTGAATATAAACTCTCTAGACTTCCTGTACACAGTGAATATATACTCTCTAGACTTCCTGTTCACAGCGAATATATACTCTCTAGACTTCCTGTTCACTGTGAATATATTCTCTCTAGACTTCCTGTTCACTGTGATAGGATTTTCAGAAAATGGAAGCATTACAATAAAAACGAGTTCCTCATAGCAGATACGGAAGTACAAATCCTCAACACGGAAATGTTTTATCTACAGCACGGACTTAAATAATCTAATTCCGTGTCTAAGGTAAGTTCAAAGTTAATAAAAATTTAATAACCAATACTACCCCATCAAACCCATCTCCGGTGATAGTGATGTGGCTGACCACACCTTGATGAGGTCAACAGACCCCACGTGCGGAAACTATAGCGCCTGATGTCAGTTTGACAGATAAAGGCCCACTAACAACATTTATGTTAGCACACTCCCACGCACGTATCATATGTACTACCCGCTTACACTCGTATCACACTCTTAACCTATTTAGAGAAATATACACACATCTGGTTTCACATGGCAAGATCAAACATGATTCAAAACGTTACCTTTTTGATGTTCATTTTGCACTGTGAATAAATATATTTAATACTTTTAATCACTTCAGGACAAAAAAAACCCATCCGATTTTGCTATCATTACATTATAGAAAATATAGGCTTTTATATAAATTTATCACAAAACATATCCGATTAATTCCGTTCTTTATCTAATCCATTTGACGTATAAACCAGAGTTATACTATAATATCCGTGTAAAACTTCAAACCTTTTCGACATTTCATAATTTTCAATAAGAATCAATTTTATCGTAATTGAAATTATATTAATGGCCATGATTTTAATGTTTAAATCTACAAATTTTGGAATAGAAACAGTCTGAGCATATATTTGTGTAGAAATAAATTACCCCAGTTTAATTGGTTGATCAAGTGAATTATAAACTGTGATTTAATCTTCAATGAATAGCTTCTAACGCATTCACATGTTTCAATCCATATAGTGTTTTTTTTACTATGAATACACGGAAAACCTAATCATTTGGGAAGATTACCGCTGTTCCTTTGTTCTCCCTCGTATAAGATTTTTATCTAGGTAATTTCGTTCAACGAATGCTCACCAACCACGCATATGACCAACACTATTATCCATTAAATTCAACGAGAACTTAAAGAATATGTTACTTGCAGGTTAAAATCGATTATTCGACCAGGACAACATGTATTTTTCATCATTTTCTATAAATCGGATACGAGGGAGGTGAAAAGAACAGCCGTTTTCATCGCTTCGCACGTTTTGAGACGGATGGTAGTGGTGTAATATTTTTATTGGATTTTGCTTTATTCTGCTCGTTTTCCGGTCCAAGTTTCCTCCAGGAATCTAGGTAATTACCTGTTTTATGTTGATGTGTTGTCTGTTTTGTCTTTCACGTCCAGTTTTGTCCGAAATCAGCCCTGATCTGTGGAATGTCTTTGTTGAGATCGCGGACTCGCGAGCTCGTGTGTGACACCGCTATTTGCCTTCCGTTTTCTCTGTTGATTAATTAGAAATATTGACAATTACCGCATGCTGGTAATTACACGGTAGCTGTTTTACCTATGTGACCAGTCAGTTAGGATGTAATCGACGTGATTAGGGATTACATCAATTTTATTTGATACGAAATCGAAGTTTTTTTTTATCTTTTAGAATCATGGTATGTTACAGTGGTTTGACATGTCGATCGTCGGTAAATAATTGATGTGTATTAGCAGTGAATTGACCTCTGTGTTTCATCTTTTTCAGATCACATGATGTCGAGTGAGAAGGGCACGGTTAATGGGACGGGGGGCAGGGGCAGGGGGAGAAGATCCCGAGGGGGTACGGCCAACAATACGCCAGTCGTCAGTGATGACGGGGCCCAGCCCGGTACTAGCTCCTCTGGGTCCAGCCCTTCCGACTCCCAACCGGCTGTCGTCACCAAACCAACCCCAAAATCCTCTAAAACAATGGGCACCAGCTTAAAAAGGTAAAATGTTTCCGTCTGTTTTAGTATTGTATATGTACACGCGGAGAAATGTTAATCTCTGTTCGCACAGTATTCCACTAGCGTTGTGTACTGAACTGTATATATATACACATCGTCAGCTCATTTGCATATAAGCTTTAGCACCGTAATTTCTGTAATCTGCTCATCGTTTCTGCTCAAATCGCACATCATTCAATTTCTTTTGTCATAAACTTCAGTTTGGTGTAAAAATTATTAAAATCGGTTCGATGATTGCAGAGAAAATAAGTTTTTTGGTTTTAGCATAGCGTGCACACAGTACGCCATGTTGTGCTGCCTGCATTGATCTAAGTCGGACTGTTGAGATGGGTAGGGAGGGGGACCCTGAAGCACCTACTCACTATTTTAAACTTCTTTATACAGAATTCAGAAAGAGCTGGCAGAAATCACACTGGACCCCCCTCCGAATTGCAGGTAAGTTCTGTTCTTTTTTATGGTTTGATTGATGTAAACAGTGTGTAGACTGCTGATGAGATCAGCTGTATGTCTTTGTATGCCGAGTAAAAACATCTCCAGTATTGTGTAGTGTATTCAGCACCAATTTAAACAAGAAAATGAAATCAATCAGACCTTTATGTGTGCTTATCGGGACTTCAGAATTTTACTAGAAATCATTATATTTGATTTATTTGGAATTAAATAAGCTTAAAAACTGAGAAACGCAATATCTTCGGTTACAAAGATACTTAAAGTTAAACAGTAAGCTAACAGATTTAGGGGGGGGGGGGGGGGGGGGGGGGCATAGGCAAAGCTGATGGCCAACTGGTAGCTGTCCCTAAGCTGGATCTACATTTTTTTTTTAGATAAACCCCCTCCAAGTGCCCCTCCAAAAAAATAAAAAAAAATACCTCCCCATCCAATTGTGTAGTTTTGTGTCAAACTTGATAATAATTAAAACATCTCAATAGCACTGATGATTCATTACTTGAATTACTACTTCAGTTTGTTTTCTGACCATGTTTCCTGATGATGTTCCTAATTGATTTATTGCTTGTTTTTGTGTCGTTCAAATGTTGTTTGGAATAAAGCTTTTTGTAGCTCTAACTGAATTGTGCTTTTATACGATGGTTGTAATTTGTAGTTGACTAAAGTATCTGATGATTTTGATTGAACTATACTTTGAATGGTGTATTTTATGTTTTGTACAAAACAATTATATTTAATGCCTCTGACGTCCCTTTCAACCGATATGTTTAACTTTTATGGTCCCCTTTTTCTAAATAGTTCATTAATATGTCTCTCCATGTGAATCCCCAGCCTCCTTAGATGGCAATATAACAAAGTTCATCTTAATTAAAGTATGATTAGAACTATAATAAGTGAAGTCGAGTTATTTTGTGATTTTGATTTGAATCTGACAAGAATTCCATAGTTACACTTTGATGTTCAGTTTTAGTATGATCAAGTTTGGTTCTGTGATATTGAATTGTTACCACAGAATGTTTGTCGTATTGGAATCATCCACTGTTGTGAGTTAACTCATTCACATCTGAAGGCACATTTGAACTCTTAGTTCATTATGAAATTTCAGGGTTGAATGAGTTACTGTTGTGGCTGTACATGGCAGTAGCCTACAGGGGGAGGGAGGGAGGGGGCGGCAAGGAGGGCAGTTCTCCCTACACCTTCCCCCCACACCCACCTCCCCTTCCCTTGGATATTTTGGGAGATATCATTATGTGGCTGACTTGACTCTTAATTATGCTTCATTGCTCCAATCCCCCCCTTTCGATCTCCCACTGGTGCTTCATCACTGGACCCTACTTTCAGTTTGTCCCCCCTCTCCCCTATCAGTTGGCCCAGGCTGCCTTCATGCTGTGAAATCTATACATAATTTAACAAGATGTACATTTACTTGGGTGCTTTACCACCATTGTGTAACTATTACCTTACACACTGTAGTATGATGTGCTGCTGAAAAACCAATGACACTGACAACGTTGAAATTAATGAACGCCCCCCCACCCCCCCCCCTCCCCCCTCAGAGATGTGGGTTCCCTATAATAATCACAGTGTCTGTCTCTGTGTCTGTCCACAGGTTTGTTTCTGGAGAGTATAATCTCAGGATTAAAACACTGACTAATATGTTTGAAGATATGTACACATAGCAGTAGAGATTTGAAAAGTTTCTACGGTCAAGGTCAATGTTACACGATGCTAATGATAGACTACGAGGGGGGTACAGTCCTTATCTCAGAATCTGAAATAAACTGTAATATGTAGATATTCAATACAATATTAGGTATTAGAAAGTGACATGGTGATAAACTGTAATATGTAGATATACAATACAGTATTAGGTATTAGAAAGTAATATGTAGATATACAATACGGTATTAGGTTATTAGAAAGTAATATGTAGATATACAACACGGTATTACGTATTAGAAAGTAATATGTAGATATACAATACAGTATTAGGTATTAGAAAGTTTTCAAGGTAATCAAGGTCATTGTTACTAAAAAAAAAAGGACCATTTTGGGGGGTCGGGTGTACAGTATGCACATGGCGGGGCCATAGCAGAACTGTTAGTGTTATTGTCTGATATCTTTCATGTCACATAATTATTGCTATACTGCTGCAAATTTCTTTTGCATGTTGCTTGACAGGTCCAGTTGAAAGAGTGTTGGGAAGGAGCAAGGGAAGGCTAGCTCCGCCAACCACAACATTCTCACATCCCCTTGTAAAGTGATGCTTGTTCAGTGTTGTTAAGTTCCGTCTCCTTTATGATAATATTGCTCTGTTCTTACACATTTTTTATTGGAATAAATTGTAGAAGAATATTTTCAAAAAACTAGATATGGGGCTCCTACTTAAAAAGCATTCCAGAGATGCCCCAGAAATGTTCTTGTAAGTAAAAACGTTGTGATGGATGAAAACTTTGGAGGGTGTGAAATAAGTTTCAGTGAATATGTTTAATGTTGTAATAAGAATTATAGAGCTTATTACTTTTCCATTTGTTGGCTCTAACGATCATGTACGTAATAATACTTTAATAGGAATTAGTGATGACAGTATTTCTGCCACTGAAACCCTATTGTATCATATTGAATAGGTTATACTTGCAACATAGAAAGAGAAAGGGTTACCTTGATATTTGATCCACAGCCTAAACAGTTAGTGTCACATAGTTGTACCGTCAACAATTGTACTCAGAACTGGGTACCTGATAACACTAGCGGTTGGGGTATATGTAGGTACGCATCCTGTAACTTGTGTGTAGATTGACAGATTCATTATGCAATTTTTGCATTGATCAATATTCTATAGCACTCTCTAGACCCATATCATAAATATATCATCAGCTCGGTATTAATTATAGAAGTGTTTGTATTAACACTTTTTTACTCTCTCTCTCTAGCATATAAAACAGCTCTACAGCAGTGTATACAAAAGTTAACATTCAACTATAAACAACCCTTTCCTTACTTAAAGCAGCCCTTATCCTTTAGGTCTTAACATCCTATCCGGGATCCCTTTACTATGATTTACTGAAAAAAAAAAATGTGCGCCAGAGTCATGATTAATGCTGAAAAGTGGCGAGTTAAGATAACCGCCAAACTTGGTACATCCTCACGGGTAAAATATAAACATTGTTTTAGTAGATTTTCTTTTAAATCAGAAGCTATTTATTTACCATTTTATGTATATGAATTAATTACCTTATCCAATTAAAACACAGCTATGTATGCATGGTTGCACCCAAGAGCACAGAACCATGATGGTACTGCGCTACACTGCTTAGTAATTGATTTGTAAGCCGGCTGTAAACACAGAGCGGAGGTGTATAAGGAACATTCTATTGCTAAACGCTGAACTGTATATAAATCAGTAGTGCTGGATTTCAGGACATGGGGGGGTGGGGTAACTGGCAGGATCATTTTCTTTCTTTCATGGTCAAATTTTTTTTTTTTTCAATGGAAAATGATTGATGTCCAATTATTTCTTTACGTTCACACTCTCTCCCTAAATAACAGTTAATCACATGCTTTGCCACATCCATTTAATCTTTCTGCATCCGCCAGTGTTTCAACATGATAATAACATTACACAACATCTTTTAAAGTGTATTCTCATAACATTGTATATATAAATGTATGTATCAGAATTTTAATTGATACTATGTATTTATACATACACAACATTACATTGTATATAACTATACACTGGAGTTTTAATTGATACTATGTATTTATACATTCACAACATAACATTGTATATAACTATACACTGGAGTTTTAATTGATACCATGTATTTATATATATACACAACATTACATTGTATATAACTATACACTGGAGTTTTAATTGATACAATGTATTGATATACATACACAACATTACATTGTATATAACTTTACACTAGTTTTAATTGATACTTTGTATTTATACATACACAACATTACATACTATATAACTATACACTGGAGTTTTAATTGATACTATGTATTGATATACATACACAACATTACATAGTATATAACTTTACACTGTAGTTTTAATTGATACAATGTATTTATACATACACAACATTACATTGTACATAACTATGCACTAGTTTTAATTGATACTATTTATTTATACATACACAACATAACATATTATATAACTATACATTGGAGGTTTAACTGATACTATGTATTTATACAGACACAACATTACATTGTATATCATTGTATATAACTATACACTACTTTTAATTGATACTATGTATTTATAACATTACATACTATATAACTATACACTGGAGGTTTAACTGATACTATGTATTTATACAGACACAACATTACATTGTATATCATTGTATATAACTATACACTAGTATTAATTGATACTATGTATTTATATACATACACAACATACCATTGTATATTACCATTGTATATAACTATACCCTAGTTTTAATTGATACAATGTATTGATATACATACACAACATACCATTGTATATACCTATACACTGGAGTTTTAATCGATACTATGTATTGATATACATATACAACATTACATTGTATATAACTATTCACTGTAGTTTTAATTGATACAATGTATTTAGACATACACAACATTACATTGTAACAACATAACATATTATATAACGATACACTGGAGGTTTAATTGATACTATGTATTTATACATTCACAACATAACATTGTATATAACTATACGCTGGAGTTTTAATTGATACTATGTATTTATATACATACACAACATACCATTGATACAATGTATTTATACATACACAGCATTACATTGTATATAACTATTCACTAGTTTTAATTGATGCTATGTATTGATAAACATACACAACATAACACTGTATATAACTATACACTGGAGTTTTAATTGATACAATGTATTGATATACATACACAACATACCATTGTATATAACTATACACGAGTTTTAATTGATACTTTGTATTTATACATACACAACATACCATTGTATATTACCATTGTATATAACTATACACTAGTATTAATTGATACTATGTATTTATATACATACACAACATACCATTGTATATTACCATTGTATATAACTATACACTAGTTTAAATTGATACTATGTATTGATATACTTACACAACATACCATTGTATATACCTATACACTGGAGTTTTAATCGATACTATGTATTGATATACATATACAACATTACATTGTATATAACTTTACACTGGAGTCTATACACTAGTTTTAATTGATACTATTTATTTATACATACACAACATAACATATTATATAACGATACACTGGAGGTTTAACTGATACTATGTATTTGTACATACACAACATTACATTGTACATAACTATGCACTAGTTTTAATTGATACTATTTATTTATACATACACAACATAACATATAATATAACTATACATTGGAGGTTTAACTGATACTATGTATTTGTACATACACAACATTACATTGTAACAACATAACATATTATATAACGATACACTGGAGGTTTAATTGATACTATGTATTTATATACATACACTACATACCATTGTATATAACTTTACACTGGAGTCTATACACTAGTTTTAATTGATACTATGTATTGATATACATACACTACATACCATTGTATATAACTTTACACTGGAGTTTTAATTGATACTTTGTATTTATACATACACAACATTACATTGTATATAACTATACACTGTAGTTTTAATTGATACAATGTATTGATATACATACACAACATTTCATTGTATATAACTTTACACTGGAGTTTTAATTGATACTATGTATTGATACATACACAACATTACATTGTATATAACTATACACTAGTTTTAATTGATACTATGTATTTATACATACACAACATTACATTGTATATAACTATACACTGGAGTTTTAATTGATACTATGTATTTATATACATACACAACATTACATTGTATATCACTTTACACTAGTTTTAATTGATACTTTGTATTTATACATACACAACATTACATTGTATATAACTTTACACTAGTTTTAATTGATACTATGTATTTATACATACACAACATACCATTGTATAGAACTATACACTAGTTTTAATTGATACTATGTATTTATACCTACACAACATTACATTGTATATAACTATACACTAGTCTTAATTGATACTATGTATTTATACATACACAACATAACATAGTATATAACTTTACACTGGAGTTTTAATTGATACTATGTATTGATACATACACAACATTACATTGTATATAACTTTACACTAGTTTTAATTGATACTATGTATTTATACGTACACAACATACCATTGTATATAACTTTACACTAGTTTTAATTGATACTATGTATTGATATACATACACAACATAACATTGTATATAACTATACACTAGTTTTAATTGATACAATGTATTGATATACATACACAACATAGCATTGTATATAACTATACACTAGTTTTAATTGATACAATGTATTGATATACATACACAACATTACATTGTATATAACTATACACTAGTTTTAATTGATACTTTGTATTTATACATACACAACAGTACATTGTATATATCTATACACTGTAGTTTTAATTGATACTATGTATTGATATACATACACAACATTACATTGTATATAACTTTACACTGGAGTTTTAATTGATACTATGTATTTATACATACACAACATTACAAAACATCTCTATTTAGTGTATTCTGGGTGTATCTTTACTGTGTGTAAACACTATATTTATCCTGCAATAAGCCCATGCCCGGTGATAAACCCACCCATATATATTGTAGCTCAGTTCAAATGCTGGCGTAAGCAATTTCATTGACCAGTAATTAAAAAAGCTTCGACAACTTGCTTAATGAAGATTAGATACAGTACACTACATGTTTCGCATTGTTTTTTCTACCTTAATGTTACACCAGCCTGTTCGTAAATGAATTAGGGAAATAATAGTTTTACCTTAATTGAAATTGAGAAGATATCCCTCATTTTTCTTCATTTTGAGAAAATAAAGCACTTTTTTTGTTAGGGAGAGCAGTCTGTATTCTGGTGTAAAACTGAGCAAAGGAAACACCTGTTTGTAGTGTGTTTATATTGGTATTGTATAATTATGTCTATCCTTGCAATAGTTTGCAGTGTATGCTGGTATTTATTGTTACTATTTATACTTACACTATAATCTTAAGGCCTGAAACATTATGTGTACCTCACAATATGATATGTATCACTGTGTATGATACTTGCGATACCATACATATCACGATATATATAGGATATTGTTTTACATTTAAACAATATCCTGTGTCACTTAACACTTTCGTTACTGAATTAAATTGCATGATGGGTGTTCTGGCCCTGAGATTATTTGCACGTGTCTTTTCCTGGTCTGAATTAATTCAGGGCAATTGACGTCTCATTTTGACTACGTACTGTTAAACACGATTTCTGTAGAAAATACGGCGTGGAATAAGTTCTCTGACATATTTTATTGAAAGGAACACTTAAAGCTTCCATTTTTATGTAAAGAACATAATAAAAGCAAGAATAAAAGGAATTGTGCGTTGATAGCTTGCCTGTTTACGTGTTGCGCTTGCTGAGAACAGAGGTCCAAATTGTGTACTTTCGTTTTGTAACACCACCGAAGCAGTATGTTCGCCTCAGCAATACACATTTTACTGATCTTCAATTAGAATATAACGTAAATGTTTAACTACAACTAGGAGACCTTTCTACAGCATTAACAGCCGAAGATTATTGGTATACTTGATCATAAATCCTGATCGTGATTACATGCCGCCATTTCTTTTAAGTTGACCCATTGCGTCATGTACGACAAGAGGGTTTACTCCAAGGACATTTTTCATGAAGCACGAAACTAAAACTACATTACTACATGTACAGCAATGATTAAAACCAAAAAAAATGAATGAAAATCAATTTCAACAAATAAAATAAAGATAAGACAATAAACAACAAGGTGACTTAAGTGTTAAACGCTTGCACCATGGGAGAGTAGTCACCAGCAAGCATATTTTAAAATTCAGCATGCATGTTTTTGTAAAACTAAGTAAGCCTACAGCATGCATTTTTTTTGGTAATTTTTTTGGTATTTTTTTTCAAGTTCGTCATGAATTTTTTTTCCATTTTTTTTCTTTCAAGTACAGCATGCATTTAAAAAAAAAAACACCATTTTTTTTCAAAGTTCAGCATGCAATTATTTTCAAGCATTTTTTTAAAAATTCAGCAATGATCATTTTCAATTTTTTCCCCAAATACAGTTAACAGAAATTGACAATTCTTCATGGTAGCTAAGTGGTGGAGCAATCTCCACACAGCTTAGTACATGCCAAATAGTTCTGCACCTTGCAGTACAGCAGCTATCTAAAAATACTTTGCCTGAGAATGGTAAATAGTGAAAAATGTAGGAAGGCACAGATGCTTCCGGCATTCAGTGCAGCCAAATTTTGTTTGGCTGGTTTTGTCCTGCAACCCACTCTTGCATCTCATGTAGCACACATGGCACCAAGACCGCGACTCAAGTGTGCCAGGGAGGTGACGCTGTGTGAGACGGTCATCCAGCGGTAGAAGAGATGGTCAGTAGAGGTGAAACCATCTACTAGTCCTCTGATAATGCTTTGAGTAAACTGCAGGAAAGACAGCTGCTGCTTTCCCTGCCCTGGCTGATGATGAAGACTCTGAAGAAATAGTTGATAGACATTCAGCTTCATAACCTCCAGAAGACGAAAGAACACTTTCACTGTCCATTTCCGTGTTTTGTTGTTGAAGGAGTAGTACTGTATGAACTGATCTGCTTTATCGACCCCACCCATGTACGAAGTGTAATCACTTAGAAGTTGTGGACAGGATACATTCTGTCGCGCAAAGGTACCATCCTCCCCTTTAACAAGGCGTTGCACTTCTCCAATACTGTTGTCATGAATTGTAGACAGGGCAGTGACACATTTTTTGTCTTTCCACACGACTGCTACAAGTGGCCCCTTTTGCCTGAGGGCCATGTCCCCTCTCTGTACTACATTCTCAGGGCGCTTCTGCATTATGTCCTTGGGAAGGCCTCTTCGGTTGGACCGCACTGTCCCACATGCTTACGTTTTATCATCGTACAGAATAGTGAGTAGATCAGGTGAGGTATAAAAGTTGTCCATGTAAACATGGTAACCCTGGCCCTGAACTCCAGCCCCCTGTAAGCATTTGTTTACAACTCTGCTAGCCAGAGCACCTTCAGCCTGGTGGTATCTCCCTACAATCAATGTAATGTAATGCTCTTAATTGGATAATGTAAAAATACAAAATATAATGACTTTGTAGACATTTGGCAAATGTCATTATGTGAAAATGAGGACTAAGCGACAAGAGTGAGCCTTACTAAGGCCACTCTAGCACCGCCATCAAATCACTGGCATTACATATCTAGTAATTAATATGACCATCTTAATTTCAATACCAACATAAATTGCTGTGGCTTATTTACATATATCCTAAAGCAAATTAGATAATAGATTAACAATTTAATGATAATAAAAGTTACTTTTGGTATTAACGGCCAATTTCATTTCATAACATGATAAATAGCTGGGTAGATGTCAATGTAGTGAACATAGCTGCACCCAGATTCAGCCAACACCCACACTTTCACACTCAGATTCAGCCAACACCCACACTCTCACATTCAGATTCAGCCAACGCCCACACTGTCACACCCCATTTTTGGGGTTTTAGTCTCATGTACTGTTTGAAATTCACTTTTCCCTTGAAGGGAATCATGCACTCGTCCACTGTTGTTACACGCCTGCATGGGACATACTCCTGTACAAACAAACTGTTTAGATGGTTCACAAGCTTCCTTATCTTGTAAAAGGGATCATATGTCGGACTGTGTTGTCTAGGTTCTACACTGTTGTCAGCAAAGTGTATGTACCTGAGTATGGCCGTGAAGCTGTCCCTAGTCATTGTCCTTGCTAATAGAGGTGTCTCCGAGTACAAGTCAGTTGACCAATACAATTTTATCGAAGGTTTTCTTGTGACTCCCATTGCCATACACAGTCCAAGAAATGCCTTTAATTCTTCTATGGTCAAATCCTTCCATGGCAGTCTGTTCTGTTCTGGATGTGTGTCTATTTGCTGGCGTGCATACCATCCAGTCTCCTCTATCAACATATCCAATAGATCACCAAACATAAACAAGGGCATGAAGTCTAATGGCTCCTTATCCGTGTCATAACTCTGGCTGGCCCTGTGTTCCCTCTCGGAAGAAATAGGTGCGGTAGGCCTCGCTCAAAATAGTCAAACCCAGCGTGCCATCCGTTCTGGTCATCATGGTGTTGTTCGTCATCATTGACATCAATGCCTGCTGCTCCCCTAGGGCCAGGATCTTCGTTGTCCCTATCAATTTCACTTCCATCACTCACCAAATCATCATTAATACCTTGATGTCGAAGTAAAGCTGCAAAGTTGTGTTCAGCGTCTTGGACTTCTTGGGGATCAAATCCTTCGAAGTTATCGCCGTCCGAACTTTCAGTTTCTGACATTTTTCGGTTTTGAAAGAACGCAAACAACTACCATGACAACAACGTAACTAACTACTTTATTGGTCAATAACATCACATGACACAAAACGAGAAAGATAAAGGTAATATAAATTGCATGTTTAAAACCCTTTAAATTGCAAAACTCTCATGAAATTTACGTTATACTGATCCGCTATTTACCTACACACTTCTGTCGCTGCCATATTGAACGAATCTTGATCATGTGATCTCTGTTACTATATTTAGACCATTCGTCTTTCGATTTACGTTTCAAGTCGATCATTTTTAATTAATTGCTAAAAATAATCAACAAAAAAACACCAGAATATGCATATCAATTCAGATTTATAATCTGAGAACTTGATTTTGACTGATCGCAAAAATTCAGTCAAAAATGCTGGCGTGTTAAAGGGCACCGTTCAATGTTATTTCTTCGGTGTCCTTGACGTGATGCACCAGTGTTTCACACAATGATTTTATTATATACTGATTTTAAAATTAACTTCAAAATTCAATAAGTTCATTTAACTGAACAATGATTTATTTAACATTGGAAACCTCTGGAACCAGTATAACAAAATGTTTTCTTTATGAAAATTATTGTGGGAATGATTGTTTTACTTGCTCCCGTCCGACCGGAAGTTCTTGTGAGCAGAATTTCGAATACCTGGACGTAAATGTGCTGTTATAGTCAAATATCTGTTTGAAATTGATGATTTAATGTCCACCATGATTTCAGGCACATATAATTACAAACAAATCATTTTATTTGCATATTTTATCAACTGAAAATTGTTTCGAAATATTTCCACTTCCGTGATGCATGAATGCATCATTTAATCGTGTATTACATTTTAGCAATATCCTGTGACATTGTTAGTGTATTTTATGATACAAATATCTTGTGTATATAAACATATTGGATGATACAAGCATTCCTGTCATAAGTGTAGCTAATGTCTTATGACAATTAATTGTATAGTATAAATCTCATATTTTTCACCTGTCATTCTATAGAAACTTCATAATAAATAGTTGTATGGTATACAAACCTTTCAGATACTGACATAATGGAACCTGCCGTTAAAAAATTAATTGGATTTTTTCCTACCTTGAGGGTATATAGGACAAAGACATCTACGGTATATATCCCCCGAGGAGGAGATTCCTGACTAAGCAAGGGCAGATTCATATGAGGGTTAGATTGTCAAGAATCTCTGACCAAGGGTGACGATTAACTCGTTCACCCCTGAAATTTTATGATGAACTATTCCAACCTTTGAATTGGAAGAGTTCAAATGTGTCTTCAGGGGTGAATGAGTTAATCTTTCCTACCCTCAAGATAGGGAAAAATCTACCTTTTCTCCCCATTTTCCTCAAAATAAATTAATGGAGAAAAAAACCCATGCATGTATGCTGAACACACCTGTATGCTGCTATGTAAATCAATGACAATAATTTCATCGTAATGTATCTTGTTTTTACATTGGCAGTGCTATTGGAATTATTGATATATGGAAATACAATTTACTGCTAAAAGATATAAAGATAAAGATTTGTCAGGAATTAATTTTCTTGGCAGATATACTGCAGTGTGGAACACAAAGTGACATGTTTAACTCCTGGTTTAACATTCTGACATTGTTTCGTGCTCGTTATCCACCTGGGGTAAGACGGGAAAATCTTTCCCTGGCCGGAAATGTGGACATCCCTGTCCAATGGGGTTGAAAGGGTAGGGTGATCATGTGACAAATTTATTTTTATATGTAAAGGAGAGTAATTATACATGCAATACTAGATGCATATGATTTGGAAAATATGACTAGGAGAGGAGAGGCTGTTCTCTAAATTCCCAGGTATATGTGTGTGTAATGGACATAGTTTTGTTATCAGAAGTCATTTTAACACCAGCACGATTTGTTAAACTCATTTCCTTTTGTTGCACCACCTGTCATTTCGGTCGGGAGATTGATCTCTCAAGCACAATCGTTCCTTTGTGATTGAATATCTCCCAGACTATTGAATAAGTTTCCATGCTTACATGTGGCGCTATGTACAACAATACGCTTAAAAGGAAATTCTCGCTAGCCAAGACAGTAACAAGTTACCAAATGGTTCACCACTGGGACATACCTCTAGTCGAGTCAGTAACAAGTGACTAGATGGTTCACCACTGTGACATACCTCTAGCTGAGTCAGTAACAAGTGACTAGTTGGTTCACCACTGTGATATACCTCTAGCCAAGTCAGTTACAAGTTACCAAATGGTTCACTACTGTGACATACCTCTAGCCAAGTCAGTTACATGTGACTAGATGGTTCACCACTGTGATATACCTCCAGCCAAGTCAGTAACATGTGACTAGATGGTGCACCACTGTGATATACCTCTAGCCAAGTCAGTAACATGTGACTAGACGGTTCACCACTGTGATATACCTCTAGCCAAGTCAGTAACAAGTGACTATATGGTTCACCACTGTGATATACCTCTAGCTGAGTCAGTAACAAGTGACTAGATGGTTCACCACTGTGATATACCTCTAGCCAAGTCAGTAACAAGTTACCAAATGGTTCACCACTGTGACATACCTCTAGCCAAGTCAGTAACATGTTACTAGATGGTTCACCACTGTGTCATTCCTCTAGCCAAGTCAGTAACTAGTGACTAGATGGTTCACCACTGTGACATATTCAGTTCCTCTTCAAGATCTCCTTGATTCAACAATATGTAAAAGCAAATTAATTACCTGTTTAACTCTACAAAGAATACTTAGGTATCTACATATGTATGTGTGTTATCGGTACTCTTACCCAGGTATCTACATATGTATGTGTGTAATCGGTACTCTTACCCAGGTATCTACATATGTATGTGTGTGATCGGTACTCTTACCCAGGTATCTACCTATGTATGTGTGTGATCGGTACTCTTACCCAGGTATCTACCTATGTATGTGTGTGATCGGTACTCTTACCCAGGTATCCACATATGTATGTGTGTGATCGGTACTCTTACACAGGTATCTACCTGGGAGCTGTATTATAGATAATTGAAGTAGAAGTTTATTTTATATGAAACTGTCACTCTTTCTTTTAGTCGTCTTTATAACAGAGCCCCTCCCCTCCTCCCCAAGTCCTGTCTCCCTAGTAACAGTCACAGGTGAATAGCTATGTAACTCACCCTGACTTTTTCCCCTCCAGGCAATGACCTCATCTTTGTAAGTCATACAAATTACACAAATCCGACTGTATCTGCGTTGATATTAGAATGAGGTCGATAGCATCATTGTACTGTACCCAAATCATTCAGTGGGCTATAATTCTAATAACTTGGTAACTTTTTTCTCCTCCTCTGCAGGGAGTTAATCCCAGATTATTGATGTACCAGCTACTATTACCAGCCATATTGCTTACGGAAGATTAGTGTCTGATTAGGCAAAGGCAGTAAATAAAATAAAATCCTTTATTAGGCCAAATTAATTAAGAAAAATCTGCCTCTCATTCTTTTGCCTGTGTAACATATCTGTCTAGAGAAAGAAAGGGGTGCAAGATATAAATTCTATTCTAAACTCAATTTCACCTGCGTGACGTCCACAATGGGACAACAGTGATGCGAATCATGAAACAATGAACACTCCAATCCTGTGATTCTGAAACTGTGACACATATCGCAAGTTTCTGTGATTTCTGAGCTAATTCTGCATATTTGGAATGAGAGAAAAACATTTCTCTATGCCCAGGGGTGTAGATTGTAGAAAACGAGAAATTTTGACTCTGGATTTTCAAATTGGTGCAAAAGCATCTGCAAGCCTCGGATTTGACCAAATTTAAAAACCTCTTCGGTGGAATTTCCCTATTGTACAACCCTTGGCATGAACAAATCTTTAATTCTTCTATATTAAATAGAAAAAAGTCTGTAAAAGAATATCCTTTAGACAAAGCCAGTAAAAATAGATCAATCTTTAGCCAATTCACTAATATTCAACTAGATTGTTTTACTGCTGCTGTTGACTTTTAATCCCAATCTATGGAACTTGCCAGACTGCAACCCTGCTTGCTGGCTATGATGTTATCACAGGCAGTACCCGAGTACCGTATTTACTCCATTTGAACATCCGATATTTACAGACAATAATGTATCACAGGCAGTTTCCCAGCACCGTATTTACTCCATTTAGACACCCTGTAGGGTTTAACAGACAATGATGTTATCACAGCCAGTACCCCAGTACTGTATTTACTCCATTAAGACACCCTGTAGGTTTTAACAAACAAGGATGTTATCACAGCTAGTACCTCAGTACCGTATTTACTCCATTTAGACACCCTGTAGGGTTAAACAGACAATGGTGTTATCACAGCCATACCCCAGTACCGTATTTAGTCCATATAGACACTCTGTAGGATTTAATAGACAATGATGTTATCACAGCCAGTACCCCAGTACCGTATTTACTCCATATAGACACTCTGTAGGATTTAAGACAATGATGTTATCACAGCCAGTACCCGAGTACCGTATTTACTCCATTTAGACACCCTGTAGGGTTAAACAGACAATGATGTTATCACAGCCAGTACCCCAGTACCGTATTCACTCCATTAAGACACCCTGTAGGATTTAACAGACAATGATGTTATCACAGCCAGTACCCCAGTACCATATTTACTCCATATAGACACCCTGTAGGTTTTAACAAACAAGGATGTTATCACAGCCAGTACCTCAGTACCGTATTTACTCCATTTAGACACCCTGTAGGGTTAAACAGACAATGATGTTATCACAGCCAGTACCCCAGTACCATATTTACTCCATTAAGACACCCTGTAGGATTTAACAGGCAATGATGTTATCACAGCCAGTACCCCAGTACTGTATTTACTCCATTAAGACACCCTGTAGGATTTAACAGACAATGATGTTATCACAGCCAGTACCCGAGTACCGTATTTACTCCATTTAGACACTCTGTAGGATTTACCAGGCAATGATGTTATCACAGCCAGTACCCCAGTACAGTATTTACTCCATTTAGACGCCTTGTAGGGTTAAACAGACAATGGTGTTATCACAGCCAGTACCCCAGTACCATATTTACTCCATTTAGACACCCTGTAGGGTTAAACAGACAATGGTGTTATCACAGCCAGTACCCCAGTACCATATTTACTCCAGTTAGACACCCTGTAGGGTTAAACAAGCAATGGTTTTATCACAGCCAGTACCCGAGTACCGTATTTACTCCATTTAGACACTCTGTAGGATTTACCAGGCAATGATATTATCACAGCCAGTACCCCAGTACGGTATTTACTCCATTTAGACGCCCTGTAGGGTTAAACAGACAATGGTGTTATCACAGCCAGTACCGGAGTACCATATTTACTCCATTTAGACACCCTGTAGGGTTAAACAAGCAATGGTGTTATCACAGCCAGTACCCGAGTACCGTATTTACTCCATTTAGACACTCTGTAGGATTTACCAGGCAATGATATTATCACAGCCAGTACCCCAGTACTGTATTTACTCCATTTTTTTGACATTCTGTATGGTTTAACATTTCAGAAAGGGAGCTATCACATAAGTAATGTATTTTTGAAATGAACTATAATCAGGACAAAAGCACTATATGTTATGAAGACTGACCTTTCATATAGTGTTAATCCATTAACAGTGTTTTACAGTGTTTAGTGTAGACAGTGTATATACCGCGGTGTAGGTGTTATCTATATATAGATATTACAGGCTTCAGGCAAAATTAAAAAATGATTGTATCGGTAATTACTCGATTACATACAGTATTTGTTGTTTGTAGATACAGATGTAATTAGAAACACACCTCAGAAATTTTCATTCAAATTTTGACATGACGAGAAAAGTAAGATAATTTTATATTTAATGCATTTATTCATTGTAGATTATTTGTGTAAAGATATATATATTCACTATAAATAAATATAATGTTCAGTTTAACATTCAATTTTCCCTTTGGTTTAGGATGACATTTGTGAATTATTTAAATTTGTTGAAATCAAATGAATTTTATCTGACAATTAATCTGTATTTGCATACAGTCCGTCATGTTTAGAATGTTTGATTCCTATCGATCCAACTAATCACCCCAGCAGAGTTGGTTGATGGGTATTTCCTTCAATTAACATTACTTTATAGATTAGAGCTAGGTTTATAGCTTACATGTATTTGTGTTATGTTAACTTGTAATTCATTGATCGTCATGACAGATGTTTGAATGTATTGTATTTATGACAGTAGTACTTATGACCTCATGTCACACACAGAAGTGTGCCTGAGTGCCCTAATAAAACCAGCAATCTGAATCCGAGTTCAATTCAATTCCTACTTGTGCTATTCTGCGGGTCCCCATCCTTTCTGTAGTCGCACTGCTCCAATCCACACATGTATGCATACCTTTCTCTATGTCATCCAATATGAATCCCAATAATTTCTGCCCTCCTGAGTGATGACCCCCCCCCCCCCCCCCCCCCCATTTTGCCAACTGTCCCCATCCCCTTTGCATGTTACCACACGGCCAGAAATTAATTTCAAAAACCACAAGTCAGAAAAAAAAATCAACAAATTAAATATTATTCAACATGATGTGTAATATCAGATTTTGTCTTTATCAATTGGGCTAGTGGATTTTAGAACACCCCCCCCTTATTCTCCCAACACATATATCCCCCATCACCCACCCCCTTNCCCATCACCCACCCCTTTGCCCTCGCCCATCACCCACCCCCTCAATGCCCTCACCCATCACCACCCCCTCAATGCCCTCACCCATCACCCACCCCTTTGCCCTCCCCCATCACCCACACCCTTGCCCTTGCAATCACATGAGAGTGGGTGTAGGTAAGCAGTCCAGTGTGTTATTTCTGAAGCTATCTTGTCAAGATCTTCTACTTCTGATCAATATTCACAGACTCACCACGAATTAGAACAAAACTAGAAGGGAGACGGGCTGAGATTGGAATTGATTTTGGACAATGGGGGTCGCATCAATTAAGTCTGTATAACTGGAAATAGACACTTGTGTTATGGTGACGGCCATGGTGGTGACTTGTGTACCCGTCAGTTTAGTCCCGGTAGCCGTATAACTGGAAATAGACACTTGTGTTATGGTGACGGCCATGGTGGTGACTTGTATACCCGTCAGTTTAGTCCCTGTAACCGTATAACTGGAAATAGACACTTGTGTTATGGTGATGGCCATAGTAGTGACTTGTATACCTGTCAGTTTAGTCCCTGTAGCTGTATAACTGGAAATAGACACTTGTGTTATGGTGACGGCCATGGTGGTGACTTGTATACCCGTCAGTTTAGTCCCTGTAGCTGTATAACTGGAAATAGACACTTGTGTTATGGTGACGGCCATGGTGGTGACTTGTATACCCGTCAGTTTAGTCCCTGTAGCTGTATAACTGGAAATAGACACTTGTGTTATGGTGACGGCCATGGTGGTGACTTGTATACCCGTCAGTTTAGTCCCTGTAGCTGTATAACTGGAAATAGACACTTGTGTTATGGTGACGGCCATGGTGGTGACTTGTATACCCGTCAGTTTAGTCCCTGTAGCTGTATAACTGGAAATAGACACTTGTGTTATGGTGACGGCCATGGTGGTGACTTGTATACCCGTCAGTTTAGTCCCTGTAGCTGTATAACTGGAAATAGACACTTGTGTTATGGTGACGGCCATGGTGGTGACTTGTATACCCGTCAGTTTAGTCCCTGTAGCTGTATAACTGGAAATAGACACTTGTGTTATGGTGACGGCCATGGTGGTGACTTGTATACCCGTCAGTTTAGTCCCTGTAGCTGTATAACTGGAAATAGACACTTGTGTTATGGTGACGGCCATGGTGGTGACTTGTATACCCGTCAGTTTAGTCCCTGTAGCTGTATAACTGGAAATAGACACTTGTGTTATGGTGACGGCCATGGTGGTGACTTGTATACCCGTCAGTTTAGTCCCTGTAGCTGTATAACTGGAAATAGACACTTGTGTTATGGTGACGGCCATGGTGGTGACTTGTATACCCGTCAGTTTAGTCCCTGTAGCTGTATAACTGGAAATAGACACTTGTGTTATGGTGACGGCCATGGTGGTGACTTGTATACCCGTCAGTTTAGTCCCTGTAGCTGTATAACTGGAAATAGACACTTGTGTTATGGTGACGGCCATGGTGGTGACTTGTATACCCGTCAGTTTAGTCCCTGTAGCTGTATAACTGGAAATAGACACTTGTGTTATGGTGACGGCCATGGTGGTGACTTGTATACCCGTCAGTTTAGTCCCTGTAGCTGTATAACTGGAAATAGACACTTGTGTTATGGTGACGGCCATGGTGGTGACTTGTATACCCGTCAGTTTAGTCCCTGTAGCTGTATAACTGGAAATAGACACTTGTGTTATGGTGACGGCCATGGTGGTGACTTGTATACCCGTCAGTTTAGTCCCTGTAGCTGTATAACTGGAAATAGACACTTGTGTTATGGTGACGGCCATGGTGGTGACTTGTATACCCGTCAGTTTAGTCCCTGTAGCTGTATAACTGGAAATAGACACTTGTGTTATGGTGACGGCCATGGTGGTGACTTGTATACCCGTCAGTTTAGTCCCTGTAGCTGTATAACTGGAAATAGACACTTGTGTTATGGTGACGGCCATGGTGGTGACTTGTATACCCGTCAGTTTAGTCCCTGTAGCTGTATAACTGGAAATAGACACTTGTGTTATGGTGACGGCCATGGTGGTGACTTGTATACCTGTCAGTTTAGTCCCTGTAGCTGTATAACTGGAAATAGACACTTGTGTTATTGTGACGGCCATGGTGGTGACTTGTATACCCGTCAGTTTAGTCCCTGTAGCTGTATAACTGGAAATAGACACTTGTGTTATGGTGACGGCCATGGTAATGATGTATATCCCCGTTTCACAAGAGAGGGGATGTTCCTATAAGTAAAGGGTTAATTGCTCATGTTGTTCATCATCACTAACACTTCCTATTCATGCAATTTTTAGCTCACCTGGCACGAAGTGCCAAGTGAGCTTATGCCGTGGCGCGGCGTCCGTCGTCTGTCCGGCGTCCGTCTGGCGTCCGGCGTCAATATTTTACTTTAAACGACTTCTTCTTAATAACCGAAAGGCCTAGGGTGTCGATATTTGGCCAGAAGCAAACTGGGATGAAGGGCTACAAAGTTTGTTAAAATCAATGACCTTGACCCATTTTCAAGGTCACAGGGGTCCGATATGTTAAAAACCTTAAACATCTTCTTCTTGATAACCAAAATGCCCAGGGAGATGATATTTGGCCAGTAGCATGCTTGGGTGAAGGGCTACCAAGTTTGTTCAAATGAATGACCTTCAATTATATTCAAGGTCACAGGGGTCAATTGTCTTAAAAAACCCTTTAAACAGCTTCTTCTGAATAACCAAAATGCCCAGGGTGATGATATTTGGCCCGTAGCATGCTGAGATGAAGGGCTACAAAGTTTGTTCAAATGAATGACCTTCACCCATATTCAAGGTCACAGGGGTCAAATATGTTACAAACTTTAAACAACTTCTCCTGAATAACCAAAATGCCCAGGGTGATTATATTTGGCCAATAGCATGCTGAGANAATGAATGACCTTCACCTATATTCAAGGTCACAGGGGTCAAATATGTTAAAAACTTTGTACAACTTCTTCTGAATAACCTAAATGCCCAGGGTGATCATATTTGGCCAGTAGCATGCTGAGATGAAGGGCTACAAAGTTTGTTCAAATGAATGACCTTCACCTATATTCAAGGTCACAGGGGTCAAATATGTTAAAAACATTAAACAACTTCTTCTGAATAACCAAAATGCACAGGGTGATGATATTTGGCCAGTAGCATGCTGGGGTAAAGGGCTATCAAGTTTGTTTTGAATGACCTTCACCTATATTCAAGGTCACAGGGGTCAAATATGTGAAAAACATTAAATAACTTCTTCTGAATAACCAAAATGCACAGGGTGATGATATTTGGCCATTAGAATGCTGAGATGAAGGACTACAAAGTTTATTTAAATGTATGACCTTGAATCATATTCAAGGTCAATAGGAGCAAATATGTTCAAAATATTTAAACAATTTGTTCTGAATAACCAAAAGGCTCAGGATGTTGATATTTAGTCAGATCAAGGACTACTATGTTTGTTAAAGTGAATGACTTTGACTTATATTCAAGGTCACAGGGGTCAAATTTGTTTAAAATCTGCATACTGAAATGAAAGGCTATACAATTTGTTCAACATAATGACTTTGTTCGACTTTCAAAGTAACAGGGGTGAAATGTTTTAAAATCTTTTAACAGGTTCTTTTGAATGACTTTAATCATAAATACTGATATTTTGCCTGTAGCTTTATTTTAGATCACTTTTAAGGTTGCAGGTGTGAGATTTATACCAGGTGAGCGATGCAGGCCCATTGGGCCTCTTGTTTATTCATCTTTTAATGTTTGTGAAATTAAAAATATTTCGCACAAAATTTTCATTGCATTCATCTGTTTGCTCCCTGAAAATTTTATTTTAATTGAAAGTCACATTTTTTTTTGTCGGCTCCACAAATATCCCCTTACACATCTTATGATATAATCGGAGCATTAAGTTATTAGCTTTCTGATTAAAACCAGCAACACAATACCAACTTCTATAGAAGTGGTTCAACCTGGTCGAGTCATGATATCTAAGCACATTAAGTATTTTGACCTTTCGAACATCCTATTTTGTATAGATTTTCAGGATTATTAGTGGCCTAGCTATATACTGATTTTCTATACAATAGAAGGGCCAGGACAAGCCCTTCACTGCCTCGTCCCGCTGTACCCTTTTAGGGGATCGGAGACACTAGTGATGGTATGCTTTAGCTCCGGAGATAAACCTATTGTATAACTCCCATGAATAATTTCCAGTGTTTATAAACGAGCTCCCCACACCTGTGTCACCTGTTTAAAAGATAGAAAATGTCTTTGTTCAGTTGTCATGGAAATGCAAAAATCAATTTCATCACAGTAACATCTTTTTTGTAACTCACCTTCATACAAAAATGGACTGATCCTTTTTTATGGTAATGGACCAAATCACTGGAGCACCTGAGGGGTATACAATCTACTGTAATTAATTTCACTGCCTTTAAACTCTAACCCCCTTCTCTGTCTAGGATTGACTGATTTAGCCCGTTTGATGAATCTCTGTAAGAAGAGTTTATTCTGTTTGTAGGGGTGTAAGATATGTGGCACCTTAGGTGATTGATTTGTTAGCTCATTCACCCCTGAAGACACATTTGAACTTTTCCAATCCAAAGGTTGGAATAGTTCATCATGAAATTTCAGGGGTGAATGACTTAAAAACCAATATATAGTTGTACCGGAAAAAGTTTACAAGGCTGGTTAAAACATTTCTATAGAAACTTTTCCAATATCTCCTGTTCCAAACAAAAAATACTCAAAGGAAAATATATCAAAAAAGTGATGGAAAGAATTAGCATTACTAGAACGTTTCCTGCCTGAAATATAATTATTTTACAGCAATTCAATCGAATTAGATTTACCCATTCAGTCCTAAAGTCACATTTGAACCTTACTAAGTCAAAGACTGGTAGTGCAAGTCAAGTTCAAATGTGTAAAAGTGAATGAATTAATTGTTTTGTATTAGTAGTGCATGAAATATGTCCTATTCATTTTTGAAAGAGAGTATTAAAATTTGATGTATATTCCAGCCAATGACAGGCAGTAGATCTGTATGATAATGATGTTCAGTTAATTGATGATGACTTGTTTAACCTCTGACTATGATTAATCAATCACAATTTTTCTATGATGCTTCTATAACATGAAAACTGATAAAGTATGAGATTTCGGAACAGACCTAAAAACTGTGTAAATGTACAATTTTACTCATGTTTTACCAAACACTGCAACATATCCGCCTATAGCTACAACCATACACTGCATTCAGACAACACATCCACATATAGTTACAACCATACACTGCATTCAGACAACATATCCACCTATAGCTAAAACTGTACACTGCATTTTGACAACATATCTGCCTATAGCTACAACCATACACTGCATTTAGATGCCATATCTGCCTATAGCTACAACCATACACTGCATTTAGACAACACATCCACCTATAGCTACAACCATACACTGCATTCAGACAACATCCACCTATAACTACAACCATACACTGCATTCAGACAACATATCCGCCTATAGCTACAACCATACACAGCATTTAGACAACACATCCGCCTATAGCTACAACCATACACTGCATTCAGACAACATATCCACCTATAACTACAACCATACACTGCATTCAGACAACACATCCACATATAACTACAACCATAGACTGCATTCAGACAACATATCCACCTATAACTACAACCATACACTGCGTTCAGACAACACATCCGCCTATAGTTACAACCATACACTGCATTCAGACAACATCCACCTATAACTACACCCATACACTGCATTCAGACAACATCCACCTATAACTACAACCCTACACTGCGTTCAGACAACATATCCGCCTATAGCTACAACCATACACAGCATTTAGACAACACACCCGCCTATAGCTACAACCATACACTGCATTCACACAACACATCTGCCTATAGCTACAACCATACACTGCATTTAGACGCCATATCTGCCTATAGCTACAACCATACACTGCATTTAGACAACACATCCGCCTATAGCTACAACCATACACTGCATTCAGACAACACATCCGCCTATAGCTACAACCATACACTGCATTCACACAACACATCTGCCTATAGCTACAACCATACACTGCGTTCAGACAACACATCTGCCTATAGTTACAACCATACACTGCATTCAGACAACATCCACCTATAACTACAACCATACACTGCGTTCAGACAACATATCCGCCTATAGCTACAACCATACACTGCATTTAGACAACATATCCGCCTATAGCTACAACCATACACTGCGTTCAGACAACACATCTGCCTATAGTTACAACCAAACACTGCATTCAGACAACACCGCTGTATATTTCACAACTGCAATAATATTACTATTGGGGGAAACACTATTGCGATAGTTCAATTATTATGGTATACTATCTCCATAGAATTGCAATAGTATTGCATACTTCAGTTACCCAAGTTCTCTCTGTCAATTCATGCAGTCTGCTAGCGTGTTTATCAAACGTTTCCACATATATAAAGTATAGCGTAACAGTTATGCAATTAAAACGCACATACGACTGAGACTAATAACTGATAGTGACTACCGCGCTTCACTCCTTGTCCGAGTGTGTGTTAATGATAACGACTGAATCACAGTACTCGTAATTACATGGTGTGATAATGGAAATCGTAAGTGTAAGTAGTTTTGAAATTATCGATTGTTTAGTATACTATCGATGATTGTTATTGAGTTGATGAAGTTGTCATTGATTAATCAAGCCGAGAGGTGTATACAATCCTAGTCTGTCGATAGTAGGATGTATTGGTGCACCACTACCTATGATAGACAAGATATGCCATGTATTATGGTGTGTTAGTTAACATAGCATGTCCGCTTGTTGCGGGTGGTCGGTACATTGTTTCAAAAATCTGGCCAAAGGTCCCATCTTAAAATAGCTGGAATAAAAGGTAAATGGGTCCTCATGGTTTGGAGGAGATCTTGACTCCTCACTAAACAGACATTCCCAGTGCCTGTAAATGTTATTTTATTGCTTAATAGTTATACTTTACAACAGTGTATACACATAGCATTGCTTAGCCATTGATTTTAACAGCTGTCATATATATTGGGGTAAAGTTATCACATATTAGTCTTCTGGTGTATATCTCAGCTATATATTAGTCTTCTGGTGTATCTCAGCTATATATTAGTCTTCTGGTGTATCTCAGCTATATATTAGTCTTCTGTGGTATCTCAGCTATATATTAGTCTTCTGTGTGTTGACCGGTGCTGACCAGTCTGCCAGTATTACATATATGTATATAATTGTTAGAGCCTTGGCATTAGAAATACTGGTATATGTACACTAATATACTGTAGTTATCACAGTTTATGTCTGTCTGTCTGTCTTTCTGTCTGTCCGTCTGTACACAATTTTGTTTCAGGATATTTTCTCTGAATCCCAATGACTAATCTTCTTGAAATTCGACATGGTGATATATAAATGTAGATATGCAATAAGTTTTTATGGTCATGGTCACTGTTTTTAAAAATAAACCATGACGGTGAGGTTGTGGTAGCAGGGTTCCCTTTATTAGCTGTTATCGGACTGCTGACAGTAGCCAGCACTAGTGCACACGATATTGACAAAAAATTGTGTCAATGTTTAAACTGACTATAAAAAGGGTATTTTCGTTTAATGATTAGGCCAAAATATATACTGCACAAATGCAAGATTTTTTTTTAAAAAAAAAAAGATTTTTTTTTGATTTTTTACAAGACAAGACAATGCAACAGACTTGGTCAGCAATTTATTTTTATTAAGTGTTCCCAAATGAAGAAAAATATGAGGAATATCTGAACAATTTCAATAAAAGTATGGGTATATTTTCCCAAATCATGTAGAAACAGGCTGTTGTAAAATTTAAGTAGAAAAAAACACTGTTTGTGTATTGGTACTTGCGGGTACACTGTAACAGATCTACAAGATCAGTGCAGGTTACATTTGTTGGTTTATGGTTAAACGGTCCAGTGACAACAGTAAGGTTATCCAGGGCCATTACATGGCAATGCAAACTGATAATACATGTAGAAACCCAGAAAAGCCGGTTAAGAAAAGAAATGGTAGTGTACAGGTATAGAGTAGTGTTGGGGCCTCTTACACCAGACCATGGATTCAAATTGACTTGGAAGCCACAGGCGGGATCATGACGGTGCAAGTAGATGAGATAGTAAGGGTACTTGATAATGTATCGAAACACGCTTACACATATTTATTATATATAACTATTACATAAACTATTTCGGGTGATTATTGAATTCTACATATTGAAATAGGAAAAATGTTTACATTCTTTTGTAACTGAATCCCTCGTTATACAACCATTATTTAACTTGTCTCAATATGTTTTTGGTCAATATCACACTTTATTTACCAATTAAAATTCTATAGTTGTATAATTTACAAATGCATGCATGCAGTTCACATGATCAACAATTGTAAATAAGAATACAGTTACTGGTTTCTTCTGATTGAACAACACTTACTATCAGGAAAATATTTCAGCTTTCTTAGCAAGAAACACACATGTCAATATATGGTGCTTAGTAAATCTTCCTTTGCCAGAATATAGGTCTTCTTTCTGAAACTTTGCATATTTTCCTCATGTACTGTAGACAATAGCCAGTGTTTTGATGACTTCCACATATTTTGATCACCTATCGGTGGGATTGTTTACATTAGTTGTACAAGCGAAATTGCAGGTGCATATATAGCTGCCTATACACGGGTAAATCATGGCCACCAAATTTCTAAACAGAAAAACAAAACAAGAACACTGCTTTTAGTACCCCCCTTGTCCCCCTACCAAGTCCCTGGTCCATGGATCTGCTCCTAAATAAATCCACTCCAACCAAGGGCTAGCTATATATATATATGTACATTGCACACCCCTGAATGGCAGTTGTACTTCTAAAATGTGTAAATTACATGTACTTCTAACTCGCAAAATGTACAAATTACATGCCGACAAGTTCCTAACCGTCTCCTCACTTTATTGCCCATCTTCAATAATAAAATGTCACCTCTTTGTTGCGTATTTTGTATGAGCTGTTACGTGTGTATTGTAGCACTAGTTTATGGTTTGTAAACAACCCTTATCTAACTAGATTGTTTAGTTTGGTTTTGTGTCAATATCACACATAAGCCTAGGGTAATATTTCAAGAGGGAGTTAATTCTGGAAGCGTTTTCTATTGATTATAGCCCTTGAATTACCAAAATATTCATTGCACACCAGATGGCGCTGACATCAACAAACTAAATAAATCTGATCGGGGAGTGTGTTTAATGTGGTCACAAACTATCACAACAAGAGGTCATTTCAGTGACCTGTAGTCCCGTCCTCAATAATAGACCTGTAAGTCACTGCGACACACAGATACATTATGATTAATTAACCAGAGCTATTTTTAAGGTATTATTTATTCATCAGGAAATTAAATCCTTTGCAAAATATTGGCTAATGATCTGTTTTAATTCATAACCATATTTTCAGTATTTTTTTCTTTTTTCTTGACTAGGTGTTTTCTGTTGTTTATATTGTTAAATTTCTTCTAGTATTTGTAAGACTTGACAATACATTTGTTTGAGTGGTTCTGTGTCAGCTTCACTACAGAGGGGTTTGGTCATCCAGCAGATGATTCTACTATTTGTAAGACTTAACAATACATTTGTTTGAGTCGTTCTGTGTCAGCTTCACTACATAGTGGTTTGGTCATCCAGCAGATGATTCGACTATTTGTAAGACTTGACAATACATTTGTTTGAGGGGCTCTGTGTCAGATTCACTACAGAGGGGTTTGGTCATCCAGCAGATGTTTCTACTACTTGTAAGACTTGACAATACATTTGTTTGAGTGGTGCTGTGTCAGCTTCACTACAGAGGGGTTTGGTCATCCAGCAGATGATTCTCCTATTTGTAAGACTTGACAATACATTTGTTTGAGTCGTTCTGTGTCAGCTTCACTACAGAGTGGTTTGGTCATCCAGCAGATGATTCCAATATTTGTAAGACTTAACAGCCGCGATGGTTGAGTGGTTAAGGCGCCTGACATTCTGCTACAGCGAGCCCTCCACCACTGGGTCGCGGGTTCAAGGCTTACGTGGGGCAGTCGCCAGGTACTGGCCTTATAGCCCAGTGGGGTTTTTCCGGGAACTCCAGCTCTCCTCCACCACCAAAACCTGGCATGTCCTTAAATGACCATGGCTGTTAATAGGACGTAACACACATAGCAGTGTTTCTGTTACCAGACAGAAATATGGGGTATTTACACTAACAATTCAGGTTTATAAGTGTAGCTATTTTATATATAGCTGGGCATCATTTTCTTGCTTATTTTTAATTTTTCGACAAAAGGTAGGTGTCACTACACTGGTTTTTTTCTGGTATTTGATGAGTTAAACATTTTTTTTCCAAACTTTATATAGTAATCGTCATTTGATACTGATATGCTATTAACACAGAAAACTTGTAATGCTTAAACTCTGTCACCAGTGTAGCAAGGAGGTATAGATGTTTTCATTGAATCTAAAATGTAACTTAATCTGTAAATAAACTATTCAGTAAGGGGGAAAAAATACTCTCACAATGGTAGTTCATCACGGACAACCCAAACTTGATCATGTATGACTGTAATTTAAGCTGACAAAAGATAGCTTCTGAAAAATACTTCCTTTTCTACGGATATGAACATTTAATAAAACCTTTTTGTCAAAAAAAGGTGTTTGGCTTTAAACGTCAAGTGGTTTCAGCTTTACTCAGACCATTCTTCCTCAAACAGCATACCTGATATTTAGACACTTGCAGTTTTATGTCTGACAGGCAATTTGCTAGTCAGACTTGACAAAAATAACACAAGATGTTCAGCCTGATATTTTTGTACCTTCATCACTGTGAAATAAAAAATTCCTGATTGTTAATGAGAAACAAACTATAATATGTCACCATTAAGTAACCTTAGCATCTTTGTCGGATGATTCATAAAAGGTGCAACTTTTAATATGTAAATAGTTGAAAAATGATACAAGACTTTCTCTACTGTGAAAATATGATACGGTCGACTCAAACATGACCCAGATTCATTTGTCAAAGTATTGAATGTTATTTTGCCGAAGATTTTGAAACATTTTGACAGTTTTGAACATGCATGGTAGTTTCCTCAATGAAACTCACCATACCTGCTTTGGTGAAGTAATTTTGGATGAAGAAGTTGGTATAAATGCTTGTTTTACTAAATATGTTATAACGATAAGGAAAGATTAGTATGTACATGTATATATACACTAGGCAAAGGTTTTCTGTAAACTCTAGATCATTCCAATGAGAGGGTGGCCGCGGTGGCCAAGTGGTTAAGGCATCTGACATTCTGCTACCACTAGCACTCCAACACTGGGTCGCGGGTTTGAGACCAAAGTGGGGCAATCACCAAGTACTGGCCGTTGGTCAGTTGTTTTTCTCTGGGTACTCTGACTTTCCTCCTAAACCTGGCACGTCCTTAAATTACCATAGCTGTTAATAGAACGTTGCAGACAAACAAACCAAATAAAATGAGAGACAGTTAAGTTGGTAGATTGCACTGGGAGCCAACTGATTTGACATTAAACGTAAAGACACGACTATTCCAAGTCTTAACACATATCTCGGCATTTGATATGAATAGGTGCAGCAGTGTTAGCTTACACACTGTACAAGAGATGATCAGAGCTCAACTCATTCACCCCAAAATGTTTAAACTGGATTTGCCCAGTCTTTAGAGGACTATAAGGAAATTCCAGTCTATTATAGTATACTTTGTTAAGCTATCAATACTTACAGTGCCGTAGTGGACTGACTTATCATCATCATCAGCTGTTTTTTGGTTCAGTGGGTATAAGTTTGCTGGCCTTGTGAAGGGATCTACTAATGGCTGTCTGTAATTCTAATTAATCAACTTTGATTAAACTTGTATAAAAGACGCCATAAACAGGAAGTCCAGAAAGTGGGTGGGTGGGGTGGAGGCTTTTAAAAGAACTTTCCTCTTATAATTTATACAGGTTAAGTTCACAATGAAATCACTACAATGGGAAACAGTAAAAATAGTCTCCAAATCTTAGCACAGGTGGTCTCTTTAACTGTCATTAAATCATAGGTTTTACTGTAAATATGAAGTAATACCAGTTTGTTGACATATATTATTGTTAAATCTACTCGGCAATAACATTTTATTTTACGATACCAAATTAATGAAAAGGAGGATTTACAAGGAGGAAAAAATATTTTTATTACATATATTTTACTGCTGACTAAATGATAATTGAGAAAACGCAGGATAAAAAATCTTTCATAAAGCCATGGGATGGATTTGATTAAGTGTTGTTCATGCGTGTCACAGCAGAGAATTTCTGCCACAATGGATACCTTACTTCACCTTCACCGTTTATACAGGTGAGTGTATAGCCTTGCTCTGCATTGTACCCGACAAGCTGACAATGTAAACAGCAAACACACACATACAATGGGCATTTAACTATTGCCTGGTTAAAAAAGCAACACATATCAGATTTCGGTGAGATTAGAGACAAAGATTTACGCGTGTATTTTCATGTATATTTAACTATATATAGCCGCATACATGGTTTATCAATCAATTACAATAGTGTAAATTCCTGCATTGACTTATAATGGGGCCACAACCTTCCTATTCTGTTTGCATGTGTATTGCAGGTCTATATACAGAGGTGCTTCTGAATAATGAGATCCACAGAAATATTGGGGAGAAAAAACCCCACTTTAATGGTGCTTAAAGTGACTAATTTTCCTACAATAATCCAGAATTTCTGGGTACCTGAGATTTTACTATTTGATTTTCTCAATTTGATGTGACCGGTGTTTGTTTATGCTGTACCTGAGGTTTGTCTGTGATATATATATATTTATCTATGCTGTACCCGAGGTTTGTCTGTGGTATCGCACAAGTTTATCTATGCTTTACCCGAGGTTTGTCTGTGGTATCACACAGGTTTGTGTATGTTTTACCTGAGGTTTGTCTGGTATCACACAAGTTTATCTATGCTGTACATGAGGTTTGTCTGTGGTATCACACAAGTTTATCTATGCTTTACCGAGGTTTGTCTGTGGTATCACACAAGTTTATCTATGCTTTACCTGAGGTTTGTCTGTGGTATCACACAAGTTTATCTATGCTTTACGGAGGTTTGTCTGTGTTAAGGCATAAATTTATGTATGCTTTACCTGAGGTTTATCTATGCTTTACTTCAGGTTTTCAGTATACGTATCACTCAGGTTTATCTGTGCTTTACCTCAGGTTTTCAGTATACGTATCACTCAGGTTTATCTTTGGTATGACAGAGTCAAAGTACACATTCCCCATGATATCCTCTCCCAATTCCATGGCATTTGTTCCCAGTTTAAGGGTACGATCCCCTGTGCCTTATAAAATGTAACTCAGGTTACATTGACAGTTTAATGGATTAGATGCTAGCTATTTTTTCTTGTTATCCCACAGGGCTAGTTGAATAGATCATATTGCTAGTCTTACACCATTCAAACTGGTTAGAGAATTCCTGAAGGTATAACATCCCTGGCATGAAAGAGAACTGATTTTAAGTGACAGAAAAACTTCTTTGTAAAAGAATTACGGTGACATCCTAGGAAATGTTGCCTGTATATGCATCATATCCGTCTATTACGCGGCTTTTGAAAGAAATATTCTGATTTTACAAATCTATAATCGCCTAAATGCAATTGTGATAATATTGTTTTTTCAACAAGTCTGAATATTCCAAAAAGAGTTGAGATGCAAAAGCAAAGTTCTAGAGAGTATAAATACTGTTATTGTACTACGTATATATATATATACTGTTATTGTACTACGTATATATATATATACTGTTATTGTACTACGTATATATATAAACTGTTATTGTACTATGTATATATATATATACTGTTATTGTACTACGTATATATATATAAATACTGTTATTGTACTACGTTTATATATAAACTGTTATTGTACTATGTATATATATATATACTGTTATTGTACTACGTATATATATATATACTGTTATTGTACTACGTATATATATATATACTGTTATTGTACTACGTATATATATAAACTGTTATTGTACTATGTATATATATATATACTGTTATTGTACTACGTATATATATATAAATACTGTTATTGTACTACGTTTATATATATATATACTGTTATTGTACTACGTATATATATATATATACTGTTATTGTACTACGTATATATATATATATACTGTTATTGTACTACGTATATATATATATATACTGTTATTGTACTACGTATATATATATATATACTGTTATTGTACTACGTATATATATATATATACTGTTATTGTACTACGTATATATATATATATACTGTTATTGTACTACGTATATATATATATATACTGTTATTGTACTACGTATATATATATATATACTGTTATTGTACTACGTATATATATATATATACTGTTATTGTACTACGTATATATATATATATACTGTTATTGTACTACGTATATATATATATATACTGTTATTGTACTACGTATATATATATATATACTGTTATTGTACTACGTATATATATATATATACTGTTATTGTACTACGTATATATATATATATACTGTTATTGTACTACGTATATATATATATATACTGTTATTGTACTACGTATATATATATATATACTGTTATTGTACTACGTATATATATATATATACTGTTATTGTACTACGTATATATATATATATACTGTTATTGTACTACGTATATATATATATATACTGTTATTGTACTACGTATATATATATATATACTGTTATTGTACTACGTATATATATATATATACTGTTATTGTACTACGTATATATATATATATACTGTTATTGTACTACGTATATATATATATATACTGTTATTGTACTACGTATATATATATATATACTGTTATTGTACTACGTATATATATATATATACTGTTATTGTACTACGTATATATATATATATACTGTTATTGTACTACGTATATATATATATATACTGTTATTGTACTACGTATATATATATATATACTGTTATTGTACTACGTATATATATATATATACTGTTATTGTACTACGTATATATATATATATACTGTTATTGTACTACGTATATATATATATATACTGTTATTGTACTACGTATATATATATATATACTGTTATTGTACTACGTATATATATATATATACTGTTATTGTACTACGTATATATATATATATACTGTTATTGTACTACGTATATATATATATATACTGTTATTGTACTACGTATATATATATATATACTGTTATTGTACTACGTATATATATATATATACTGTTATTGTACTACGTATATATATATATATACTGTTATTGTACTACGTATATATATATATATACTGTTATTGTACTACGTATATATATATATATACTGTTATTGTACTACGTATATATATATATATACTGTTATTGTACTACGTATATATATATATATACTGTTATTGTACTACGTATATATATATATATACTGTTATTGTACTACGTATATATATATATATACTGTTATTGTACTACGTATATATATATATATACTGTTATTGTACTACGTATATATATATATATACTGTTATTGTACTACGTATATATATATATATACTGTTATTGTACTACGTATATATATATATATACTGTTATTGTACTACGTATATATATATATATACTGTTATTGTACTACGTATATATATATATATACTGTTATTGTACTACGTATATATATATATATACTGTTATTGTACTACGTATATATATATATATACTGTTATTGTACTACGTATATATATATATATACTGTTATTGTACTACGTATATATATATATATACTGTTATTGTACTACGTATATATATATATATACTGTTATTGTACTACGTATATATATATATATACTGTTATTGTACTACGTATATATATATATATACTGTTATTGTACTACGTATATATATATATATACTGTTATTGTACTACGTATATATATATATATACTGTTATTGTACTACGTATATATATATATATACTGTTATTGTACTACGTATATATATATATATACTGTTATTGTACTACGTATATATATATATATACTGTTATTGTACTACGTATATATATATATATACTGTTATTGTACTACGTATATATATATATATACTGTTATTGTACTACGTATATATATATATACTGTTATTGTACTACGTATATATATATAAACTGTTATTGTACTACGTATATATATATATACTGTTATTGTACTACGTATATATATATATATACTGTTATTGTACTATGTATATATATATACTGTTATTGTTCTACGGTATATATATATACTGTAATTGTACTACCTATATATATATATACTGTTATTGTACTACGTATATATATATATACTGTAATTGTACTACGTATATATATACACTGTTATTGTACTACGTATATATATATATACTGTTATTGTACTACGTATATATATATATACTGTTATTGTTGAAAATATAATGAACATCAATTGCACGCATTAAGACATTCATAAACTTGATGCTTGCTTCAATTTCCCACATACTTCCGGGCCAATTGAAGGTAAAGATAGCTCATTCCAGGATCAATAATAAATAAAACCGTGTGAGTGGAGTCTGTTCTGTAGCTAGAGTATGCTCTTGTAGCTGGGAATAAAAAAAAATGTTATAGAATTTGTACCGCAAAAGCTTGTTATATATACACCTGCTCATGTATACGTGTACCTATCACTGTCACAGGTTAACCTTAGTACCTAATTACAGGTAGATATAGTTTCAACATACCTGTTTGTCGGTGATCTATCATTTAATTAGTTCTAAAAATGTACTCAAGGCAATTTGTTAATAATATACATAATACCATAGTCTACCTAATGTAAACATTCTGCGAGTATGTTTGAACTTAAGTAGATCTAGAGTACACATTATTTTTATGGTGCACCGATATGAAAATTCCGGCCCGAAATGATACTTAAAAAAGCCCTGGTAAAATATACATGTAGATCAGATGATCTGTATGAAGAGTCAACAATGCTTTTGTAATAATCTTGGCTATACAAAGGTTAGTGATATACAGTGGTTGTACATTTCATTTCATTGATATTAGCTATAGGCCTATACATGTTTTGTCTATATTTTATGACTGATGTTGAATGAAGGTATTGATAATCTGTCATGTTGTTGTAGCTGATAAATAGGATGTTGGTGAACTGCAGGAGTTTAAAGAGGCTGACACTATACAGAGGTTGACAATATACAGAGGTTGACACTATACAGAGGTTGACAATATACAGATGTTGACAGTATACAGAGGTTGACAATATACAGAGGTTAACGGTATACAGAGGTTGACAATATACAGAGGTTGGCAGTATACAGGTTGACAGTATACAGAGGCTGACAGTATACAGAGGTTGACAGTATACATAGGTTGACAGTATACAGAAGCTGACAGTATACAGAGGTTGATGGTATACAGAGGTGGTTAATCAATACATACAACGTAACTAGACTCACTGAGTGCTGGTTGGGATTTTGTGGTGATGAATGTCGGTGTACAGAGGTCAACAACATACAGAGGTGGTCTGAATGAATACTTAAAATTTAACTAAACTATCAGTGAGTGAGGGTTGTGATTCTTCAGTGATGAATGTCGGTGTACAGAGGCTGACAGTATATAGAGGTTGATGGTATACAGAAGTCAACATATACTTGGGTTGACAGTATACAAAGGCCAACATTTTTCATAGGTTAATGGTCTACAGAGGCTGACAGTATACAGAGGTTCATGTTATACAGAGGATGACTAGACAGAGACTGACAATTTACTGAGGTTGATGGTATACAGAGGCTGACAGTGTACAGAGGTTGGTGATACAACATACAAAGTTGACAGTGTACAGAGGTTGACAGTATACAGAGGCTGACAATATACAGATGTTGATGGTATACAGAGGCTGACAGTGTATAGAGGCTTGCAGTATACTGAGGCTCACAATATACTGATGCATACAGTATACAGAGGTTGATTGTATATAGACTGACAGTATACAGAGGTTGATGTTGTACAGAGGTTATGTGTATCAATGTTAATATAAGTCTTACAAATGTATCCCTGTATGTATGCCAGGCAATAGGTGGCGTTACTGATGAACGGTTGTGATGCTGTAGTGATAGTCGGTCACAACACAGACAGGAACTTGTCTATCGGTCATTATCTGATAAAGCCAGATTGTTGTCATACATAACAGTCAATTACCTCCACATTTACTCCTCGCCATTGTCATGTCTTTTGCATTGATTCTACAAGTGTGTGATGGTTCGTGCTACATGCTCCGGAGACCATGCAGTGACCCTGAGCCATTATGTACTAATATGTACCTACTGAAGGACTGCTAGATATCCGATACGCCAGGCTCCCAAATGTACAGTCAACCCTATTATCTGTTTTATTGATCATTTTATTACAATTGTCATTTCAATTAATGCAATTAAATATCAAATGTCTTACTTTTCTGCACTACCCATGCTTTTAATGTTAATCAAAATGTCTTTAACCAATTGCTGTGTTGATGTTTCTTGCAGCTGTTGCTTTAACGTGGGTGGTCTTTTAAAAAAGAGTTGTTTAATATATATACAGACATCGTCAATTTAAGAGTTAAGTATTAATACAAATGTGACCAGTATTCTTAGGTAGTTTTGAACAGAAAGATTTTCGTAGACACAAGCTTCATAAAGAAAATGTGGTCATGGTCTTTTCATTTATATAAATGTAAGCTTTATAAAGCTTACATTTATGTTACCAGAAGGTACAAATGGTATTTCTGTACAAGAGTTTGTTATGCAGAGGATGCTTCTGTAGAAACATAGGGTGTCAGTTACAGGGAGGTGTAAAAAAGATGTTATATAAAGGTGTCGGTTACAGGGAGGTGTTAAAAAAGATGTTATATAAAGGTGTCGGTTACAGGGAGGTGTAAAAAAGATGTTATATAAAGGTGTCAGTTACAGGGTGTTGTAAAAAAGATGTTATATAAAGGTGTCAGTTACAGGGTGGTGTAAAAAAGATGTTATATAAAGGTGTCAGTTACAGGGTGGTGTAAAAAAGATGTTATATAAAGGTGTCAGTTACAGGGAGGTGTTAAAAAAATGTTATATAAAGGTGTCAGTTACAGGGTGGTGTAAAAAAAGATGTTATATAAAGGTGTCAGTTACAGGGAGATGTTAAAAAAATGTTTTATAAAGGTGTCAGTTACAGGGTGGTGTAAAAAAGATGTTATATAAAGGTGTCAGTTACAGGGTGGTGTAAAAAAGATGTTATATAAAGGTATCAGTTACAGGGAGGTGTTAAAAAGACGTGCAAGGGCTTTACATTCAAGTATTCACTATACAAAATTATATATACATATTGTATATAACTCATTTCAGTGGGTGTAGGTTTATATTATTGATGAAAGAAACATGAAATCTTGGAAAAATATTTTATCCTGAAAAAACAATATCAGACTGCAATATCAACAAAATTCCGATATTTTCATACAAAAAAATTCTCTTGAAAGAAACAATAATATTGATAATAAAAAGAATCTGATCCTTTCTAGTTCAAATGATTGTGACATTTGGCTGAATTATTTAATCCTTCTTAACTTGAGCAAAGTATAGGTTAGTTGTAATAGGATTAAAATCACAAGGTGATGGAAGGGAGGTAACTGGAAATTATTAGTATTTAACAACCAATATCCATTTTAATGATTTGTTTAGAACCTTTTGTCATGGGGTCACGGTGGCCAAGTGGTTAAGACGTCTGACATTCTGCTACCACTAGCCCTCCACCACTGGGTCGCGGGCTTGAGGCCGATGTGGGGCAGTCGCCAGGTACTGGCCATAGGTCTGTGGTTTTTCTCGGGGAACCCGGCTTTCCTCCATCACTAAAACCTGGCACGTCCTTAAATGACCATAGCTGTTAATAGGACGTAAAACACAAACAAACCAAACCTTTTGTCAGAAGAAGAATCAAACTATACGATAGTCAGTGTCCATCCACCCTTAGAATCATGATCAGTGGCAGAGTTCAAGTTTTAAGTACGGAAAGAAAACTGATGTATATATCTAGTGATGTGTTGTTTCTTCACAAATACGATCATGGAGTATCAGAATGTCAAGAATCAAATAATCATGACCTTGGGCGAAGAGCTTGTAACCTTGGGCTCAGCCACAAGCTTCCTCAAGTTGTTTGTTTCATCTGACAAGAACATATTCTTCCTCTGTGATTGTAATTCAAGCAAATTGATGTTTCATCGCTGAGAAAGTTTTTAGAATCTTGAGAATAATCAATAAAATTCATACAGTCTTGGGGATTGCTGTGGTAGTGTGTGAGAGCTGACAGATGTAGAGAGCTAACGGGAGACAGTGTTACCGTGGCGATGGACTGAATAGTTTACAGACTGATACTTCTAGTGGAGGAGGCATCTCTTTCTGTCCCCCTTGTTTCAGACCGTTCGATGTGCTGCCTTCCCCCTTTCACCGATATTCATAATATTCTGTTTTATGTATTATTCATTGAAAGTGTCTTAATATATTGAATGTGGTAATGTTGGTATAGTGAAAATTGAAGATGGTTGCATTTTCAGATTTAAAAGAAAATAGAATATTTCCACTTAAATAAAAAAAAATGTTGAATGATTGACAAGTCAAAACAAAATATTTTGAATATAAACTTTAAATATGTAAAAAAAAAAAAAAATGATACACATACATCAGTACCTGGTGACTTGATGTTGTAACTAGACAAATACAAGTACATGTATATGTAAAATAAATGTTGTTCACCTGACTCGACTGTTTGGCGCATTAACTTGTCATATGGCTGACCTCCTATTTGATGTAAAATTTCGCTTTGTGAAGGCAGACATTGTGATTAATGTATACCGAGAAATTTTCGCTGCAGTGTAATTTTCGCCTGTCGTAATGGTGGCAATTTATCATTAAAGCGAACATTACTAAACAACATATATAATATACATAGTAATTATGATTAAATGTGAAGGCATAATTTACAGTAAGCGAGGATGATTACACTGAACACTTAAATCCGTGTACTTTGCTGGTAAATACTAATACTCGCATATATATTTGGTAATATATAACGAAAAAAAAGTTCTAATTTGTTAACATTTCATATGATTTACACAACCTTCACTGTCCAAGCAAAGTTTACAGTTTTTATCACAGCAGAGCTCAACTTAAATAAAAACTTTATGAAATAGTTTCAAAGATCTTAATTGAAATGAAAAACATATTTAGGATCCCTGTATCACTGCCAAAAATTGTATCTATGTATTAATAAACCCATACTTTTCAGAAATGTTTAATGGAAAAAAAATACCGATGAAATAAAAAAAATGAAAAATCAAAGACAGTGTTCGGAAAGTAAAAAAGCAGCATGCATGGTGAGACAGGTACTGGGATTTGAACCCTAGACCTCCTATCACAGTACAGACGCTCTAACCAACTGACCTATATACCTGATCAGCGACTATTTCTCAACCCAGTCACACTGCAGCAATATCCAAAACAAAATTAAGGGGAGGTCACTCCACATGTATAAAGCTACAGGGCAATTTTAAAATGTTTTGTCAGTAGTGGGAAAGGGATCCTCAACGATCCTTTTAAAATTATATTTCCAGGTGAGATGTTAAGACATTGTTGCCCATGTCACCATATTGTTGGTACCTAAGTGACCTACTCTAGGATGGATCACTAGAGATATTTACATTTATTTACATATTTATCTGTGGCACTAATCAATACTACTGACTTGCTGTATTTCCAGTGCCGGCCCTAAAGGAGACAATATGTACGAGTGGGTATCCACGATACTCGGACCTCCTGGCTCTGTATACGAGGGTGGCGTTTTCTTCCTGGACATCCATTTTGCATCTGACTATCCATTTAAACCTCCGAAGGTAAGTTACAGGTCATTTTACCAAAACAGAAATGTCTCGAGTCATGTCGAACAAACCTCTGTTTCTAACAGTTGTGTAGAGCTAGAAACTCTATACCTTTGTTTTGTAAAAGTGAAAATTTTCACATTTTTCATGTCAATTAGATTAGGACAAAAATGTTAACTTTCAAATATCTCCATAGATGTATTGCAAACGTAAAAATAATCCCATACCACTACCAGATTAAAGCGTCAAAACGGGAAAATTTCCACATGTGAGAATTTCTATTTTACAGTATTTAAAGGCTGCAGAGAACAGTTGGTAGTTGATCGGCCTATTGACCACAGCATATCATAGGTTTGATTCTACAGCTAATTAGATATGGTATTGTCTTTCAGCAGTACTTTACCCGTGCTGCTTAACTCTGCCTATCTAGAAAGGAATATAAATGTAATGAAGTCTGCATTGGGTATTACAGTTTCTGTGTTGTAGTATTCAAGTGGTATAGCCTCATACATCAGAACAAGCTAACAAAAAATTATATGTAATGAATAAAATTAAGATTACTATTTTGTATATCTTCACTAAGATTCCTCATTTTGGAAAAATGTAAAATACCAATTTTTTTACTTTATACACTACAAATGTACGTATTAAACGTGTAGAAACATTTTAAGGTCCAACTAGTCCGTCTTGAAATATTGAGACATGTTTAATACGTACATTAATTGTGAATGAAGAAAAACCTTGATCTATAATATTATTTTGTATGCTGATTTTCCCTGTGATACAGTATGGTATAATAGGACATTGTCGTGTTCCCTGTGATACATACAGTACGGTATAATAGGAAATGTTCGTGTTCCCTGTGATACATACAGTACGGTATAATAGGAAATTGTCGTGTTCCCTGTGATACAGTACGGTACAATAGGAAATTGACGTGTTCCCTGTGATACAGTACGGTATAATAGGAAATTGTCGTGTTCCCTGTGATACAGTACCGTATAATAGGAAATTTTCGTGTTCCCTGTGATACAGTATGGTACAATAGGAAATTGTCGTGTTCCCTGTGATACAGTACGGTATAATAGGAAATTTTCGTGTTCCCTGTGATACAGTACGGTACAATAGGAAATTGTTGTGTTCCCTGTGATACAGTACGGTATAATAGGAAATTTTCGTGTCCCCTGTGATACAGTACGGTACAATAGGAAATTGTCGTGTTCCCTGTGATACAGTACGGTATAATAGGTTTATTTTTCAGATTTTCACCCTTCATAACGTGGGTGAATAAATCATAACAGCGCACATAACAAAAATCGTAATCAAAGGTGAAGGAGAAAACTAAAACTAGATTAATATAAATTATTCTGGCGAATGGCGAAAGTTTGACGGGCGATCATTTTCTAGTATACAGTATGTTACTTGGCAAAGAAATTTGTATCTTACGGGAACATTCATAACCTGACCTGTTATGTTTTACAATGTATTCATTTCTTAGATCCTCAGGAGTTCTTATAAACCTCTTTTACTGTACGTACTGTGATCTCTTGCCACGTGCACTGATAAATGCTATGACCTTTGATCTGTTTACAGGTGATGTTCCGGACAAGGATCTACCACTGTAATATCAACAGTCAGGGTGTCATCTGTTTGGATATCCTCAAGGACAACTGGAGTCCAGCACTGACCATCAGTAAGGTCCTTCTATCCATTTGCTCTCTACTGACCGACTGTAACCCCTCAGACCCCCTGGTGGGCAGCATTGCCACACAGTATGTCCAGAATCGGCCGGAACATGACCGAGTTGCACGGCTTTGGACAAAGCGGTTCGCCACTGGATTATAAGGGCAACTGTTTATAGGGTATTAATGTATATTACCTATGGTGACTGTCGGAGACTTTTTCATTCCCATCGTCATGGTGATGTCGAACATTAAGGGAGTATCAAGCACCGACATCAAAAACATTACCAAAGGTTTTTTAAAGGGAGATTACCCTTTTTCAAAGTCTCGTGATGGATGGAGTTGTTTATTTTTTTCATAAAGGACTTGGAACATGATCTTCTGAAAATGATGCAGCCTGTTTGCAGAAGAGTGAACACTTTGACTTCAGGAGAGAGAATACAAGACAACTTCGTGCGGGAATCAAACCAAATGGCTTTGATAAACCCATCTTCACCATTCAAGAATGATCATATATGATGTACATTTTAAGTGATTTTAAGTTTTTAAATTCATGGTACCGTATAATTTGCGGATATGCTGTTAAAATGTCCACGTGTTGCTACAGTGGTCTCCCTTACTTGTGGAAAAGACTTCGTAGGAAGTTCCGTGTTAGTTGGACTGTGATTATCATCCCATTTCTAGAGACTTTATCGAAAGACCTGGAAATAATGGGACGTTTCTGCCACAACTCTATAAATAACACTTTGGAATGGAAGAACTCGCAGTGAAAGATTTATTTATAGTCATTTAGAATTCTATGAATAGAACGCAAGAGTTGTTAAATTTTCAGTCTGAATTTCATTTGAGAATTTAATAGTTGAATGGGTTACATAAAAAAACGATGAATATTACTTTTGGAATTGTCACAAATTTAAATCAAAATAATCTCAAAGCAGTATTCTGGAAATTTTACAACGATGTTTTTATTTTTAGAAATTTGTTTGCAGAATTGATTGACTTGCCCATGTGACTTTGGCGGGCAAGCTTAGGGGAAGACAGATGGTGCTTAGTGAAGAATTTTGTCCACTCTCATTAGCAATGGACAAATGTGTGCTACAGTACAAAGTTGGTGTGTTGAATTTTCATCACACTCAAGTCGTGTTTCAAAAAGAATGGACACAATATAAGTAATTTTTGCATGTTTGTATGATAAAATTGAACAAATAGACTATTAATGAAGTACAGTTTTGTACATGTGTGTATGTGTGGAAGTTCCAAACGTGTTATGGTTTTGTGTATAAGTGTGGGTTGTACTGGTGACTTATAAATCTTGAAATTTCCTATTCCTATATTTTATGTAAAAAAAAATGTTCAAAATTATTCAAGGTTCATTCAAAACTAGCAATTATTTGAAGGATTAGTATAAATGGGGTAAGATTGTACAAAGCTTTTACAGATTCAGCGAAATTATTTGTACAAAACATTTTTTTAAAAATAAAGTTATAGCACATATTTATTGTAAAATTGAAGAAAACCCCTCCAGATTTTCCATAATGATTAAGTACAGAACAAACTTACTGGCAATTAATTTGACAATTCAGCTCTGCTGTGTGATCTTGAGTTGGCTATTGTGTCGGGGTGAAATCTACCAAACTAGAACACCTACAGCTGGTGGCTGACTCTCCACAACATATCACAAAGGGAAAGTAAAATCCTGTCAGGGGAAGGGAGATCACTCTTGGAATACCTATGACAAGTTACATGTAGAAAGTTGGTTTAATGGTTTATAGTCTACACTAGATGGGACAAAGTCCGTGTTCGGTCGACTTGAGAGGGTAAGCACCAGCTTACCGGGCCTTCTGAATTTAAATTCCTGCCCATCCAGGTCACGCTCTAAGGACGGACAGATCCTTAGATGCGGATAGGCTGTCACAGCTACTGCGATCACACGTACAGGAACGTATCCTTTCTGTAGTCCTCCCTGCCCTCCTAAAAACCGCCAAGAGAATGACATTATATAGGTAAAGGGTGTCAGTAAACTTGTCACAAAGGGAGATAACCAAAAGAGTACTAGCAACAAAGGGAGATAACAAAAAGAGTACTAGCAACAAAGGGAGATAACCAAAAGAGTACTAGCAACGAAGAGAGATGACCAAATGATGTTTCATTGATTGAAAATGAATTTGTCAAACACGTATCAACCAGACGACATCAATTTATACAAAATCATTTATCAACACTACTGAAGTATCAATAAAATTATCTCGAGGGACTAAGCATGTATCGTGTAACTTCATGTATTAGTTAACATTAGTCCACCGTTGTCAACCACCACACCCCACCATACTACACCCACACTGATCTAAACACTAGGCAAATACTGCAAAGCTTGAATAACTCTGGACATAATTAAAGGGAAAATGTGTGACTAAGAAGTTGCAGATTTAAATATCGCCAGTGTGTGACAGGTGTTAGATACACATGTGTCCCTGTATGTGTGTCTCGGTACAAACACCTGTGAGTGGTCGATTTGTGCATGTTGTAAGCTGTGTACATGGGACGGCTGTCTACCTGTATGTTGACGAAAGGTAGACCTATATGAAATTCATATTGTACATTCTCACATTATTAAGTTATGTTTATGAGCAAATGAATGAACCTCTGCATAATGTTTTGGATCTTATAGTTGAATCTTGCTAGTCCGGAGACTTTGGAGTCAGATTGTTTTTGATTTTTTTTTGATAGCGTATTCCACTATAAGGATTGCTAAACTGACTATGCTTATAAATACAGTATTTGACATAATTAGCATCCCTTCCTTTAATAGTGGCCCTTGTTCTCACCTTGGCATTCCATCCTATTATCATATTAAATCAAATAACTTGAAAAAATACCAATCTGTTGGTTCTACAATTCTCATTTCCAAAACTGCTCATGTTGTATCAGAGTTCATGGGTGCTTTGTACTTTGATTAAGGTAACAACAGCATTACCATGACTTACCAAACACCTGTCTTGATTAATGAGGTAGATAATTTGTCAGAAACCCATAATTTACATTGATTGAATTTGCCGAATATATTTCAGTAGTAACTGTTCAATAAGAAAAAAAGAACAAGTCTTATCTGAAATTTCAGGTAACTGAAAAAGATGTTTAGTAAATAAATTGGAGTCCTCATGAATTCTGAATTTTATTTTGATACAAAAATTTGAAGAAAGATATTCAAAACTGATTTTGAATTTGAAACTTGTGTTTGATCTTCATGGTGATTTCTTGATGATCAATCAGTAGAAAGTTGTTGTAACCTTGAGCCTGATATGTTATCACCAGTGGCCATATTGGATTTTGTGAAAAGTCCCATTGTTCGAACTGTCTAATCATGCCTATGATATGAATTGTCCATGCAATATGAATTGTCCATGCCAGTTCTATTTAGACTTGAATCTAAAAAAAATCACTATGGTCATCAGTGGGAGCAGGCGGTACATCAATGCCCATGGAATTCTTGTTATAATTTGTTGTCATTCTATTTGAATGAAGATATAAATGGCCTCAAAATAGTTAGCTTCAATACTTTTTATTTTGTTTTCTCTTGCCTGATGAATGTTCAAAGATTGAAAGAGTTGTTTCTCTTTGAACATTGTTTTTCTCTTCGTAATCTGTTTTCTCTCTGTTATGCTTTAGACGGCACGGCTTTGTGTTGTATCTTTGAGCAAGATACTTTACTCTGCTTGTTCCAGTCTACTCAGCTGTAAATGAGTATGTGGTTGGGAAGTGCCAGAATTGTTGAATGCTAGCTGTTAGCGCCGAAATGGCAGCACCGGCTGTATGCTCCAGCCCAGGGAGTTGAGAAAGATGTTGGCTGGTTGCAAAGGCCCTATAACCACGAATAATAATATGTGATCTGCATGGAGACGACCTACGAAGTAGGTTGTGATAAAGCGGTATATAAGAACCTCAAATTATTACTGTTATTAATATTTCTGCCAAACGTGTGAATTGTTGTGTAGTGTTGAAATATTGTCAGTGAAAATGAAAGTGAAATGACAATCATATTTATACCAACAGGAAAAATGGAATAAACAACGATTTGATTGTGTACTTCATGCTTTTAATAGACCAGTTTAGAATGTTAATTGCAATTTCAAAGGCATTGCAAATATGTTTCCTTCTAAATTTACAAATTATGGACTTGGATAAAAAAAAAAACCAGTTGCAAAATGTTGAACATTATTATTAAACTATTTTATTAATAAAATTCTTGATTGTAAGGAGAGAATACTGGTTTGTATCAAATGTATTTGGTACAGTTATGATTAACCCTTTCACCACTGTAGACCATAATGGACTTTACCAGATCAATGCTTAGTAGAGTCTACTGAAGTAACATAGGGATGAAAGAGTTAATTATTATTACATGCTAAACTTCTAGCTGGTGAAGGAATCTTACTGACTCAACTGTAGAAAATGTTTTGTTAATGCTAAAATCCTGTTGAATTCAACTGTAGAAAACATTTGGTATAGATAAAAAATGAATTTCCCCTTGAGAGGTTGTGTGTAGAGAAAAGGTGAACTTGTCAGATTTGTCAATGTTTGTCTAAGCATGGATGTGTGTATATAAGTAAGTGTAGAAGTTGTCTAGTGAGAGAGAAAGGACATGTAATGACAGTGTTGTATGTTTGTATTTGAAAAATGTACATGTTTATTTGCTGAGAGAGGAGAGAGAAATGTGATCATGCCATCTCTTCCATGTTACATATACCATTCGGTCATAAATATTTTTAAAATTATGCCATGACTTAGAGTTACTTCCCTTGAATACGATTTATTTAATGTACTTTCTGAACACTTTTGAAATTGGGTCATTGTTGTACAATTTGAGATTCCTTGTTGATCAGCTTATCTTAATTTAATGTTATTATTCAAGGGAAATAATTCTTGTTGCAAGTATTGTTTATTATATGAAAACTTATTGATCAATGCTATATATAAATAAAATGTTGAAAATGTCAAATAAACTACATGCTTTTGGTTATCTTTTTAGGTCACCAAAGCTTTGCTCAAGTGACTATTCTGATCGCTTTCCCTCCGTCATCGTGCGTCGTGCATACACTTTTTACATTTTCAACTTCTCAAGAACCAGCAGATGGAATTTTTTCAAACTTGGTCAGAATCATCCTTGTTAGATGAGGCTACAACATTGTAAAATTGGGATTCATACCCCAACCCCTGGGGTCAGGGCGGGGCCTCAAAGGGAAAATTAACTAATATTTCAAAAGTTTTCTCCTCCAGACTCAGAGGTACTACAGTCATTTTTTTCTGCATGGATGGAAAAATCATCTCGGGCTTTATTGAAAATGTAAATTTCAGGACCTTCGAGCTATCCTCTCTCCCTTGGGGAGATGGTAAAGTTTACTATAGTTTATATAGGGAAATAACACTTTTGGGTATATTTTGACAATTTTCTGCAGGATATTCTTGGTTTGTGAGAATTATCTTTGGAGGAAGAGGGTTTCAAATTGTAAAATTGGGATTCCTACCCAAACCCCACGGGCCAGAACAGGGCCAGAACAGGGCCCGAAGGGAAAATTAACCAATATTTCAAAAATCTTATTCTCCGGACTTTGAGGTACTACAGTCAATTTCAGTAAATACATCATTAGGAGCTTTATTAAAATTGTCAATTTCTGGACCCCCAGCCATCTGTTCCCCCTTGGGGAGGGGGGAAAGATTACTATAGTTAATATATATAACACTTTTGGGTATATTTTATCCATTTTCAGCAGAAAATGATTCAAACTTGGTCAGAATCATCTTTGGTGGATGAGGGTATTACATTGTTAAATTTCTGTCCCATCCCCAGGGGCTAGGGCAGGGGGGCCCCAAAGGGAACATTTACCAATATTCTAACATACTTATCCTTTGATGACATGACAAGTATTGTATTTCACTTAGTTTACATGCTGATTTCCACATTACATTTAAACAATAAAATAAAGCTACCAGTACCTAGGATATAACTCGGGTGACCACTTGGGCCCTGAGCCTCTTGTCTTAAAATAATGCAACAAGAAAAGAACACTTAATGGCGAAAAAGAAGTGTAATGCAAACTCCTAATCGGTTGTACTAGGGCAGAATATGAACAAAAACAAAGATAAGGTTGATATCCTAAAGAAATAGCAAGGAGGAAAAGACCAGATGTTCCCCAAGGGTAAGCGTATTCTGCTTAATCTACAACACCTGCTATGTAAATCTGAGTCAAATAAGTAATGTTTAGTCGTTATTGTGAGAACCGGTAAAGTGACAACGAAAACACTGATAATAATTTAATTTTCACTTTTGAGATCATGGCGGCGTCGGGGAATACCTGCCAGACGGATACTTGCATCTCTTGAAACTTCCTGTTGTTAGATAAAAAGGAAAACGCGAACGCCTGTGAAGAAAATCGTAGGAAGGGACATGGACGTTGCCATCAAGAAAGGGAAAGATCACAATGGTAAAGTCGTCACGTTTACATGTATCTTGTTATCTAAAGACATCACAAATAGGTAATATAAACCGTTTTAGTTGAGTTAATATGGATTAAAATGCAATCAAATATATATTTTAAAAAAATGACGTTTTCACAAAGCTGTTGATTTTGTGTAGCTCTGGCGTAAGTCAAGGCTACATATCTCAAAATGATTCATGCATTTTTTATGTGCAACTCTTTTTGAAACGGAACCCTGGACTTGTATGTAATGTAATCTTTACCATAGATGTACAAATTCAAAGAAAATTTAATTTGTGGTGGAACAAGCCTGCTATTCTATTTTAAAACGATCAGGTTATTGTCATCTTGTTCTGATATAACTGGCAGAGGAAAAGTGCTGTTAAACAGCTCGTTTCGAAATATTGACACTTGAAAATTGGAACAATTGAAAAATTGAACGCTTGAAGATTGGTATATTGTTATACGCCGTTCGTTCAAAACTCGCAATAACCCTCTTATAAATCTACAATAAAAGGATATAAAATTCATTAATTCTTACACAATATTTTTAATTTCAATGCAATCTAAACAGTCTACTTTTTTGTAAAATAGTTATTACAAAATTTTAAGTCGAACTGTTTAACTATTAAATTGATAGAAAGACACTTTACGATTTAGCTGTTTGATACACTCTGTACCGTGGCCTTACATGTACTAAATGAACGACGGTTCCTCTTAACCTTGTCAGTTAACGAGGTCTCTTTGTATTGCACTTTCAAGGATGACATTATCACTGGGCAAAATGGTTTTTATGGACAAAGGACGAATGTATCACAAGGTAAATATTTTCTGACAAGCTTACTACCATTAAGTTATATACATAGGTTATTGTACAGTATCATAACACCTTATCTTCGGTAAGATTCTTCCGTTTGAAAATATGTAATATCAAAGTTTTACTTAATACACAAACAATGTCGCATACTTTATTTACCTTTCTTTTCATGTCAAAAAGATTATACCAATGAATAGTAATTCAAAACTGGTGATGTTTTACTTTCATGAATTCTGTCTAAATGATCACATAATGTGCAATTCAGCATGTTTAATTGAATAGATGATGGACAAAATGCTTAATTCTTCCGAAATTTCCAATAACATAAAACAGCTAACAAGAGAATATCGAATTGTCGAACTTACAATCGATAAAATCAAGAACAAAGGAAAGTTTTCATGGAGACTGTTGATAAAGTACATGGAGAATAAGACCAGGTGCCCTTTTCATACAAATCATATGTAGCTGAAGATCGTTGGGGAATCTTCGTGTACTACATATTTATACCCCTGTTCCTAAGTAATACTCCCACCTGACGACTTCCGTTGAGTGCAGCAAGCTTGATTTACATTCAATCTGCGAATCCTGAATTTCTTAATTTACATGTCACAGAATTGTACACTCACATTTAGCGTACTGCGAGTGTTCTGGTGATAGAATGATTTAGTCAGATAAGGATATAAACTGTATTACTCAATTGTTAAACGTTGTCCGAGCAGGCTATACAAATATTATTGTACACAAAATTATAATTATTCGGTGAACAATAATATTTCGGCACGGTTGATATAAATTACTAACTTAAAAAAATATCTGTAGCCAAAATTGTATTATTGTAATATTTTATAAATACATTTCCCATTTTACTTCGCTTAAACATATGTAACAGAGATAAAAACAAAAACAAAAAAAACTGGTAAAACATTAAACGACTTCTTCTTCAGAACTATAGGGCATATGTTCATTAGCTTGCTTGGTTTAAGTGTTTTCAATATTTTTGAAGTATATGTATTAGTATCATAACCGATAATCAAGGTCTACTGAAAATGCACCTTAACACTTAAACATTTCTGTTTGATAAACACACACCGATCACACGTAATGAGCTCCCTATTACATTCTACTGTTGTCTATGTGACTTTTAAATCGAAATAACGCTGATTTACCATTCAGAATTGAGATACACTAGTTGATCTTTTGATCCACGTATACTTTATAGTCCACTGATACTGCGGTCTTATTAAAACAGGTCTCCTCATTAATGTCCGAGTCTCTACAGCTGTTATACTGATCTGAACGTGTTAGTGTTGTCACCTTTCAGCGGTACTCATTAGCCTCGCACTGGACACTTAATGCGTATTACAGGTATGCTCGCCAGCTTAAAAAGTCAGCGTGATGTTTTGTGTGGGGAGGTATTAATGGTTAATCGTCATTAAGAGATCCGACACACCGGGTGTATATTGCAGACACAAGTACAAGGTGTCTTTTCTCGCTGGTTGGTTTGCTACTTCTTCAGGTAATTATACTGGGTTAATTTGAGGCCCAAAATGACCATGATCTTTTCCCGTCCGCGCGTCCTATGAATCTTTGATTTTCGAGTTATTTTTAGAGAAGTTAGTCTTCTAAACGTCCCCCACATGGAAGACAGAAGACAATACCAGGCTCTTTAGGGATAAACATTAGTCGCCTCATACTTTAAGCAGAGACGTATAAAGCCATATACGTCTCTGCTTTAAGGGATCTACACAGAATCATCTGCTATCCTTATTTGCCCGGTTTTTTTCATCTTTGATTTTGCAATTTTGCGACACTTTGATCAACAGCATAACCGATTTTATTAATTTAAGAGACGCACATGTATATTGTACTTCAGTTAGGAAGATTTGTATTGATGTAACGGTAAAGTGAATACAAACTACGTTTCTGCCGGCATAAACGGATACATTGTAATGAGAATGCCTCGTGCCTACCTGTAGGTTTCTCCTCCTATATAGCGACGAGACTCCAGTATAGCAATGTGACAATCTATACAGGATTCAGAGACAAACTATCGGCCCTAGTGACAGCATTGATTTTTATTCCAACCCGTTTTTCATTTTACTGACAAGCTCTTTACCATGTGGAGTTCGTGTAATGATGATGGGAGTGAGGTCCAGTGACCAAACCAAAACTGATCTCAGAATGAAAGCGATTTGGATATATTTCGTATGCTTTGTTTCCGTTTTAAATTTGCTTCCGTCAGAAATTGGTAAGTAAATTTATGTTTTATATTTTTATTTCATTCTTAATGAGTAAATCTTTCCATATCCATGTACTATTTAAACAGTTCTAATTTTAAATGTTTTAACGTTATGTTGTAGTTTGATTGTATGTTTCGTCTCTGCTTTGATATTATAACTGTGACAAAATATCCTCTAGTTTTGACACGGAAGGGACATACGATACATGCACTAGGATATGATTAAACAATGATAAACTGCGCAAAAAAAGTATGGACATGTGATATCTTTATTAGCATAAGATCAAAACCAATAATTTTAAATACTGTAATTAATAAATGTTTTCGTTACGACATTCATGCATCAGTTTGGATGTGTACTCGATTTTAAAATTATTAGGTTTGTAAATTAATGATAGCTGTTTTTGTGTTTTCATGGCAACTTTGTTTTTCAAATTTTGTATTATCTCACGTTCCCAAGTTTAATGTAAATTACGCCGACTGTAGTGTTTATAATATGTCGAAATAATGGCGCTAAGATCATCTTATTGGTGAAATCTTGTATCGGACCGAAATAATGGCCCTAAGATTATCTTATTGGTGAAATCATGTATCAGACCGAAATAATGGCCCCAAGATCATCTTATTGGTGAAACCATGTATCAGACCGAAATAATGGCCATAAGATCATCTTATTGGTGAAATCGTGTTTCAGACCGAAATAATGGCCCTAAGATCATCTTATTGGTGAAACCATGTATCAGGCCCATATAATGGCCCTAAGATTATCTTATTGGTGAAATCATGTATCAGACCGAAATAATGGCCCAAAGATCATCTTATTGGTGAAACCATGTATCAGACCGAAATAATGGCCCTAAGATCATTTTATTGGTAAAATCGTGTATCAGACCGATATAATGGCCCTAAGATCATCTTATTGGTGAAATCATGTATCAGACCGAAATAATGACCCTAAGATCATCTTATTGGTGAAATCGTGTATCAGACCGAAATAATGGCCTCAAGATCATCTTATTGGTGAAATTATGTATCAGACCGAAATAATGGTCCTAAGATCATCTTATTGGTGAAATCGTGTATCAGACCGAAATAATGACCCTAAGATCATCTGATTGGTGAAATCATGTATCAGACCGAAATAATGGTCCTAAGATCATCTTATTGGTGAAACCATGTATCAGGCCGATATAATGGCCCTAAGATCATCTTATTGGTGAAATCGTGTATCAGACCGAAATAATGGTCCTAAGATCATCTTATTGGTGAAACCATGTATCAGACCGAACTATTTTGTATCTAATCACGTACTTGTACATGTACCATGGTAGGACCTCGATGACATGTTTATCACAGTGTTGGCATATGAAGTATTTATACTGAAAAATAACTACATTGAAAACCTCTTTTATTCAATATTGTATTTCAAATATTGTTGCATATTCAAGTTTTCTTTTGAAAATATCAACTAGGGTTATTTATGTTTTCATGTAATCTTGTTTATATAATCCAGTCTGAATAGTTAATATGGGTTAATCACATGTTTTCACCACGTCCATATATGATTAATTTCATACAACACCACACTCCTTCACTGTGAACACGTTTGTTATGACTTCATGCTAATCCTTCAATGAATCATTTCATATCTATGTCTGAAAAAGGGTTTATTTTTTGTCTACATTTATAGTATATATTACAATATCTCCAACTCTTAAATATGACAATTCACATAAGTATCCCTTTACCGCTGACAAAGGATATATAATCTACATACCGTATTAGTCCTATAGATTGCCCTGACTATTTTCATGTATACGGATTAACGGAACCAATACGGTACAAGTGTAGTTCCTATGAATGTTATAACGCCGTATTCTTTATGAAATAGAAGAATTATACATCCTAGATATACGGAGTGGGCGATTATTGGAAACAATATATTTCATACGGATATATTTAAGTTGATATGGGGTAATTATTAGAAAGAAATTTCCAGCAGTTATAACATGCATGAAAAACTAGAATATGAACTCATATTAACAATACTAACGTCATAAATCCTAAAGAGACATGTGCTTGAGGGGAGGGCGATTTTAGATACGTTTTCAGAACAGTTCAGAACAGTGATTGAATTGGAAAATGTCTGGAAACGTTTAACGTCTGAAGTAGGACGTGGGCAATTATTGAAATATTATAGAGGTGATTAACAGAACCAATACGGTACACGTGTAGCTCTTATGAATGTTATAACGCCGTATTCTTTATGAAATAGAAGAAGTATACATCGTAGATAATACATCATTGTATATTCTAAAATGTAAAAACACTTCGAATTGAACTATCCAAAACAGTATTACAGCGCTAACACAAGCTCAAAATGAACTCCCGATAATGTTGTGGGGAAGTCCATTTAAGCAACACTGTGATAATAACTCCATGTTCGACATGAGGATTTTGTTTTACGACATGAGGATTTTGTTTTACGACTGTTGATTTTTCCTTTCCTCAGTAGTAACATTTAACCGTGGAATACCGCACCACGGATGATATGTAAACTCTATAAGCAAGGGAGGTGGTATGTTACTTCTTTGAAAAGGGAAGTTAGCAATTATAACAATAAAGTTATCACGCTTGTAATATTATGTTTATGAGGTTATAATAAAACCACACTATAGATATAGGTGGAAACAAAGCTTAAGAAGACGAGAGAGTGGTTTCTTTATACTCGTTTCCTAAAGGATAAATAAAGTAAATATATCTGGATGTAAAATAAAATCATCTCAATCTATTATGTAATATCCCCGGTAAAGATGCAGCTTTATTAAAGACAAAAAGTCTGCTGAGCGGGGATCATTCTTTCTCACTATTGAAATACCAGAAGTTATGGCAAGCCAACTTCACATTAATGTTTTTATTCAAGGAGAAATGTCGATCCCGAATTTCGTAAAACTATATAAGATATCTTATATAGAAATTAAATGAGATGCTTTATAAGATATTTAATTTAATTTTCTGTATAAGATGTCTTATATAATGTATAATATATCTCGTATACTTTATGATATATCTTATATAATGTGTAAGATATCTCATACCACTATATTAGATATCTTATACAATTGAAAGCTCGTTACTATATGATATATATCTTATATAGAATGAGATTTCGTTGCATCAAAAATGGGAAACTAATTTCTCTTCGAGAATCATTCGGAGCACGTCTTTCAGTGGCTGCCATTTCACGCATCCTTGAAGTGGGCGCCGACATTATGGTGACAGGACCACGCGTTGACAGCAAGCCGAATATTATACAAAATAAATGAATATGTGATAACGTTTGTCGGAGGCTCCATATCAATTAATATTATACCTAAGGAAGGATTGATATCTAAATAATCTAATATTGGCAATACAATAAAATGATGTTATGTATAAAAGAGCACGACTGGATAAACACCGCCACACTGAATAACAAAGCAAACTATTGATTAGCGCTCCACGATTCAAAGCTCTCCTTCATCAATAAACCATATGGTAATTTAATCTAAAAGCATTTATGTCTTTAACACATTTGAACTTGACTAATCTCTTTTGCGATTTTTCATTATTACTCTACATATGATCGGAACCACATCTAAAACATTGCTATGGGCTTTTTAATTATTTATTTTTTGAAAATGTAAATGATTAGGCAAAGATTATTGCAACTTATAGTACTCATTCTCTAAGCATGCATTTACAATTGCACTATCGCAATGGAAACAGGAATCTTATTAAATTGAACACGATTTTAAATCTAAAATTCATTGCTGGATTAGATGAATATTTGCACTTGTCTATAAACGGTCGTATCAATATCAATACCCCCATCTAAATCAAACCCATCATCTAAATCAAACCCCCATCTTAATCAAACCCCCATCTAAATCAAACCCCCATCTAAATCAAACCCATCATCTAAATCAAACCTATCATCTAAATCAAACCCATCATTTAAATCAAACCCCCCATCTAAATCAAACCCATCATCTAAATCAAACCCCAATCTAAATCAAACCCATAATCTAAATCAAACCCATCATACCAAGCATTCGACCATTGCAGCAGGATAAGCCCCTTTATAATAAACCACTTTAGCGTCTGAGCTTGAAATGCAAACTATTTCAATTAATATCTCAAAATCTTAAATCGACAGGCAGCAGCAATTATATTTGACCATAGTGATGTTTTAAATCAAAATATTACAGGTAGTGATCGCGCTGAATTATGAATTGGGCTCGTTATTTTTTTCTCATGTGTAACTTACAAATATTCGCGTTTTTATCTGTATACATATGAACTAGATCGCTTACTAGTGAGATTTAGGAGCCCGATTTATAAGTAGTTTTCTTGTCGTCAGAAACCTTTTTGTTGTTGATATGATTGTTGTTCATCATTGTATTTTTTTTTTTAAATGTTCGAGTTGTGTTTTTTTTTTTTTTTATAAAATATTGAATAAATCATTTTTTGTTAGTTTTTATCATTTTTTTTCGTAATGATAGTAACTCGCTGTCAGTAGAAGACATTTATATCTGATAATAATAATCTGATCTGAAGAAAAACCAGAACGGCTCCTAATTACTAAATTATGATTGTGTATGTTTACTTCCGCTAGATGGCGCTTGCACTCTACCCTCCAGCCAATGGGAGAGTACTTGGTACGACAGTTTATCTAGCAGCATAGCTATAACCTACTCAACAAAGAATGTGGTTGGCTGGGACGTTCAAGCGTACAGTTCGTCCGTGACGTCATGGACATGCGTATTGGACGATACGTCGAATAATTACCTCGTTTTCAGGTAAGAATATCGTGGAGAAATGAAGTGTAGGTTTTCCTGAATCACACATGCAACTCGTCGACTCATTGTGTTACTTGTGCAATCTAGGAAACGGTCTTAAGGCAACACCTAACTGCTGACCAGGCCACATCTCCCAATTATCAAGTCCAGGTACTTAGGACCAGGCCAGAACATGTGTGGGATTATATGTGATGAGGGTTGTTCAGGATACATTAGAAACTATATATAAACAACATGGAATTACTGAAACTATCACAGGAAGCAAAACGGTACTTTAGCTTATCACTATAGATACACAATAAGGAAACACTAATTAAAAAAGAGATAAGTCGATTCTGAAACTATCACAGGAAGCAAAATAGTACTTTAGCTTATCACTAGAGGTACACAATAAGGAAACACTAATTAAAAAAAGAGAGTATCACAGAAGTTTGGATGACAGTTGTAAGATTGTAACTCAGCTTTCAGAAAGTTCGACCATACGTTATACACAATTTTGATTTTCGTTTTGTGTGTTAAATACTTATGTAATTTTTTTCGACACAGACCGATCATGATGCACATAAGACAGAGTCTTGACTATATATGCCATTATTAAAGATGCAATCCAGTGTAAATAATGTATCAGTGTTTCTTCTAAAACGACGCATTACAGAGCATCATCATTTTATGTTTGGTCGATTCCTAAATCCTAGCTGGCTTAGTCGATTATGTTGTTTTGTTAATATTTCGACTCGTTTGACTTAAATTGATTTTTCAACCAGAATGTTAGCATTTCCTCAACATCAACAATGGTTTCAAACTTTAGTTATGATAAATCAAATAATGTATGGATTACGGTCAAACAAAAGCTAACCATACATATATTGCTATCACAGACTAGTCGTGTGCTGTCAATGACAGGGTAGGAGTAACACTTACATAATTAGCACTGTTTGATGATCAAATGATAAATCAAATTAAATGTCACAAAAAGTGTCATACAAACATACATAACTAAATGCACATGCAAAAGACTATTGATTAATTGTGTTGTATGCCTCTCTCCCATCTACTCAACACTGTGCGTTCCTAACAGGCCGACACAAAATGTGATCAACCCTCCAACTCTTTACGTAGGACTTTTGTATAGTACAAAGCAATAATATTATATAGATGTTCAAAAACACAACAATATTAATGTCTACTCACACAATTATTTTTTTAACAGGTCATACATTTCCACATCCACATGCATACCATTCTTTAATTTACATAAAATCATTAGGATTACAATTCCAAGTTGCCAATTATCCTGTAAGTATGTACATCATTATAATTAAATCAAAATTTAATTTAATTAAAATAATTGTTTAAAAGCGTTTTCATTCGTCATATTTGCAATTTTCTCTTACTTCAAATTGCAAATAATAAACGTGGAATTTTAAATTGAATGCGAAAGAAGTTACAAAAAATTTCTAACTGTTTTGGGGCAAAATGAATGTATCATTGTATACTTTGTAACATATTCACTAGAAACACGAAGTCAGAGATCAAACCAAATGTAAGAAAAACATGCCAGATTGATGAAGAAAGCCAAACGAAGACACGTTTCGTTTTGCTTGGTTGTACTTTACGTCCTACTTACAAGTTTTTGTGATGGAGGAAAACCGGATCACCCCGAGAAAAATCCACCGACCTGCGAAAAGTAGCGGGCGAATGCTCCACTTAGCTAGGCCTCGAACCCGCGTCCCAGTGGTGGAGGGCTGGTATCGTAGACGGTTAGACGCCTTTACCAATCGGCCACCGTAACCCCTCACAAAGAAATGTCATACCTTCACAGTACTGTGTGAAGCTATTCTAAAGTTGGTAAAAATGTTAAACGGATGCGGATCCTTAAATGTTAAGGAAATATATTGATAACATATCATTCAAACATAATTTATTGAAGAAAAAGCAATCAAAGGGATTGGGAACACGTGATGACAAAAAGTTCAGCATATATAATAGACAATCTACTACTTCACATGAAAACAGCAAGGAGAAAGGGAAAGAGTGAGGGAAAAGGTGAAAAAAGGGACAGGAGGGAAAACGTTAAGGTTGCATTAGTTGTCCACTAGTTGGTTTTAAACCTCTTCGTTGATTTTATAAATGATGGTACAGCACATATGATGTGGACATTTGTTTGGAAAGGAAGATTTGCATCTCCCCATATAAGATTGTCCAGTTATTGATAAAATATTACATAGATTGCCTGCGGTAGAACAGTTACTCTAGTTTTGTATGACCTCCGAAACTAACCCATTAACATTCCGAGATAGTAATGGCATAGTTCCTGGTAGCCAGTTGTTCCATTATGTTTCAGCAAAGTTATGGAGCTGATCGTCAATAGTGGCAAATCAACATGTTTATCATTACTTTGGTATTTTTTATGTCGGATATAATCAAAGCTCTTGTCAAAATCATTACTTCTGGTAAAATCAGTTGCAGCAAATCACTATAATTGAATATAAAAACGTTAATAATATATATATAAAAAAAAAATGCATGCATTACATATTTGATACCGTGCTTAACACATCGTTTTAGAGCTTTGCATATTTTAATTAATAAGAAAAATCGATTGCGAAATTCAAGTTTACGCGCTAATTTATTCTGACATTTGAATGTTATAAACATATCCTTTCAACTCAACTCTATTCAAACTACATGTGATGTAATTTGGAACAACTATCGCAAGTCCCGTTATTGATGTGGTCAATTCCATAGAAACGTACAATATAATTATATACTTACTAGGTTCGATTATGCATGCGGAAACGTGGGGGGCGATTGATATTGTACCTATGGGAAAAATAGACAAAAATATCTGAAGAAAAGTGATAAATTCATTCTCTCATCCATGGACGAAAAGAGCAAAAAAAGAAGAAGTTGGGCGAAAGTTGTTCAAGTTGCTACCGTTTCGCTTGTTAGTTTTATATTTAGTTTTATAAAGTCTTGTTCTTCAGTATTGTAATGTGTGGTTTTTCAGTTTTGAACTGTCGCATGTTTTTAAAATGGCACTGTTGCATTTATTTATTTATTTTTCTTCACGTAATTGGACTGTCTTGTGTTAAAATATAGTTCTGTCGCATTTATAGTATTGTACTGTATTGTTGCTATCATTATTGAATCGTCACGTTTTTCAGTGTTGTAGCGTCACGTTTTTCAGTGTTGTAGCATCACGTTTTTCAGTGTTTTAGCGTCACGTTTTTCAGTGTTGTGCCGTCAAGGTTTTTTTTGTATTTTAAATTGAACCGTCATGTTTTTTAGTATTGTGTCGTCATGTTGTTTCTTGTAATTGAAACGTCATGTTTTACAGTATTTTTCCATCATGATTTTTTTTTAAAAGTTAAACAGTCGTGTTTTTCAGTAATGCACCGTCATGGTTTTTAATTTTGTACACTATTGTACCATCACATTTTCACTTAATGGGCTTAAAGTAGGATGTTTCGATATTGACAGAGAACACTGTTGGATTTATTATGGACCAGCCTAGATCTATTAGCAGTCAGGAACGGCGTGGTATAGATCAATAAAACAAAGCGTAGTTTTAAAAACTTACAAAACAATTACAATGGCCAGACCGTGGGAGGTAATTGTTTTATGTTGGTACACAGTTATTAGAATATAATCAATTCCATCAGCCTAAGCAGACCTTATGGAATCCGGAAACACGAGATTGAAGGTTTAGGTGAACAACAAGTACAATGTTTAAGTATTATGTGTGAATATAGATTGTCAGGGAAGACGAGGGGATTGTTTTACAGCTCACTGAATTAATAAAATGATTGAAATGAAAGTGAATAATGAACATATTTTGAAAATATCGATTCCTTTATACTTGTGATATTTCTTTTCAAGATACATCTGCCTTTTTGAAAAACAAATATATATAAAAAAAAAACCAAAAAAAAACCACGGGAACATTTTACTAATACAGACTCCGGCAATCGATTGATTTCGCATCCTGCATTATAAAATACAGTTAGTCATTTCAGCCCTATTCACAGACTATATAAAGCGATGCAATGTCTTTGCGACCAGCCATTTGCGGAAAGAGGATTCAGAAGTGTCTGAGTTCAATGAGGTCGCTACAAGGTTTCGTAGCTGTCGCCTAATCCATTCGGTCGCAATCAGTCAAAACAACTGTCTCCGACCAGTTTAGTCATTCAGAGGTTTCGTTGGTTTTAAGGAGGTCTCCCATTGATGCTATTTTTATCCCACATTAGTTCCGACTGTGCGGCAATCGGGTTTCGTTTCGACGAGATTGTTGACTTTGCAACCCATCCTCGAATTTCCAGGGGTTTCGTCACTTACGTCCACTACAATATGTCATGATGAAAGCGAGGTTTGTGTACGCTCCGCGTTGCGGATAATGCACAGAAGACTAATTTGACCTTTTGATGAACATACAAAAACAATTGCGCCAGTAACGATAAAATTTACCAGCTTTAATGTCGGGCGTCGGTCCTTTAGAATCTCTAAAAGACAGGTGTCAGCTTAACGATTGGTCAGTTTGTTTTACCTTAAACCTACAGTAAACCTTCGAGTTTGCTTACCATGCATATGCAAGGGGTGCGGAGACGTGAGCGAAATTCCTAAAAGTTCCAGGATGTTTGCAACCTAGTAACGACCCGTCTGTGATGGATCAGTGAGGAGGTTTACGTAGTGGTCGACCATCACTAAGTCGGCGACTGGTTGTCAATCGGCTGCAAAGTGGTTCCAAGTGTGGCAGACCTGAGTGTACTTGTCACAGCGGCTACCAGTCTGTCGCCAATGAAATCAATTGACAAGAGAATGTGTTGCAATTGCATGGTTTGGTTGTCTGGCGCGTGAATGAACATATATCTTAGTATAATGAAATGGAAACATCATATAAATGATTTTCGTTCACATGGCCGAGTACTGATGGCACTAAGATAACCTGAGGATTACTATTGGTTTTCCAGATATACCGATACTCACGTTTCCCCTTCGCCGATCGGGGATCGAGAAAAGAACACACCTTCTGTTACCCTCTGTATGTATTGTAGGAGGCAACTAATGAGGGAAACCTCTACAAAATTGGGGATTTGCTTTTTTTTGCTATATAGGGTAATGGCAACAACTGGTTCACCCGTTGTCAGTATAATGTGACCGGGCGGAATGCTGTGATGGGTGACTTTTGCATGGTATTTCAGTGAGATAGCACTATAAAGTCGGCACCAGATCCGCGCTATCACAAGGAGGCAATTACACCAACATATCCTGTCTCCAGCAACATTCACTCATGCACGCATACACAACGCACATGGAGGTGCGTCCTTAAATGACCTTAGCTGTTGATAGGACATTAAACCCTGTATAACCAACTCAAGTTTTCCTTCATCACCGGAAACCGGAAAAAAGTTTGCAACAACCTAAACAAATGATCTGCAAACTGTACAGATTGTAAGGATGAAATGTGCGTCTCATAAATCGTTATTCCACATATTTCTATAACGATTTAACTATGTCATGTTCAGTACGCCGGTATCCTAAATGTGTAAATTTTCACAACTCATAATTACTCCTGCAATTAGATACTGAAAGATAGAATAGCTACAAGGTGCTCTTAATTATATTGATTTATTATCTACAAACACATAATATCCATTTACCGCGAGAAATGGCCTACCACGTTCGATTTTTGGGCTAAATTGAACTTCCGGCGAACTCGATGACCTTATTTGCATACTCAACTGATAAATTGTTTATGATTTGTTTAGAGTTGAGTGACAAACATTAAAGTTGAAACTGTTTCATCCGATCGATGGAATATAACATACGTGAATTGACGTGTTAGACCTAACATCTCCATGTTTATTTACTATTGAGTGTGAACGAGGATTTGTAAAGTATTCCATTGCGTCAAGCTTCGATTTCTGGTATACAATAGAAACAGTTCTGTATCGTTGGTATGGTCATATGGCTGCAGAAAGCGCACTCGACAGTTGCATTCAAGCATCCATATTTCATAATACTTTGCAATATTGTTGATTTCTCCCATTGATCACAGCTGTGTGTAACTGGAATGAGAACAGTGAGCTTACACCAGGGATAAAGATAATTCCCTTTAGCGCATCGCTAGAAAGCGACCGCAGTCCTTTGCACAATAAAAACCTTCCACGTGAGATAATTGGTGAAACGTTTACGTATCATCCACGTAGAAAACACATTGGAAGCGTTTTATGGATAAATAGCTTATGATCTTTAAATTTTGACATCACAACAAATGCTACGTCACAATGCTTTACGACTTCAATGGTTTTATTGTGACGCCATGGGTCTTTGCGGATCTCAGGAGATTTTTGTATAAGGGGTTGTCGGATTAAATGATAATGTTATTGGAGAAACATGTCTTCTAACACGTGATAATTAATGACCATGTTTATCTATCCTACGTTAGACGACATAAAAGATAAAAAGACACTCAATACAATCTTGTTGAGGAACTTCATTGTAATTATTGATAAAAACACTTATCTTTACGGAACAAAACTTATACCTTATTTCGATTCACAGGAATCAAATAAAATATAAATGAATAAATAAAAGAGAGAAAATACCGGCATGTCAACAAACCATTATTCAAACACAACATCGATAACACTAGAGCAAAATATGAACAGTGGAAATGATTTTCCATGGAACCTTTCGAAAGAATAAGAAGAATAAGACCAGGTTTCCCGGAAGGGTAAGCGTCTCCTGTTTCATCGATGACATCCGCCATGAAAATCTAGTTCATATACAAGTGATTTCACATCCTCGCACCGAGAACTAGGATAGTGACAACATAAAACAGACTACTTACAACTTTCATTTCGTATGATGTGATAACAATTTAACTTCTCAAATGTCGTATATACCGTTTTTGAGATTGCTTGAGTACATTTTTTACGAAATATTGTCTGTTTTGTTGAGTACAAGGATTTTTAACTCCCCAAAACTTTCGAAGAAAACATATGCCACAAGAATTACCATGTCACGAGAACACAGTTAGTGCCTAGTTCACGGTTAGGGCCTAGTTCACGGTTAGGGCCTAGTACACAGTTAGGGCCTAGTTCACGGTTAGGGCCTAGTTCACGGTTAGGGCCTAGTACACAGTTAGGGCCTAGTTCACGGTTAGGGCCTAGTTCACGGTTAGGGCCTAGTACACAGTTAGGGCCTAGTTCACGGTTAGGGCCTAGTTCACGGTTAGGGCCTAGTACACAGTTAGGGCCTAGTTCACGGTTAGGGCCTAGTTCACGGTTAGGGCCTAGTACACAGTTAGGGCCTAGTTCACGGTTAGGGCCTAGTTCACGGTTAGGGCCTAGTACACAGTTAGGGCCTAGTTCACGGTTAGGGCCTAGTTCACGGTTAGGGCCTAGTTCACGGTTAGGGCCTTGTTCACTGTTAGGGCCTAGTTCAAGGTTAAGTTAATATAAAGGCCTGTCTTACGCTTTTACAAATTACTTATTTCGAATTGTAGTAAGTTTGAGAAGCATCATCGTCGTTGAAAACAATTGAGATTTTAAACAGTCGGATGTTTTTTCCTTGTAGAGGTGATCAGAACGTGGACCTATTTGGCGCCGGTCAGAATGCTTACTTATGTGTTAAGTGGCACAAAGTGACCGACTACTCCTACTCCTACTACTTTATGTTCAGTAAGTAATAAACTCATATACTGTAAACGGACCTATTTTAGCGGTGTGTCAATTTCAGCGGTTTCGCGCTTTATATTTTACCGCTAAATTATGATCCAATATAATTTGATTGATTTTTTTCTATATAATACTTTATTGCATATGTTGTGAGTGTGCCATTTCATTAATGTGCTATTCTGTTAAAATTAGATAAAAATAAAGTCCACATAATTATTACTTTCACAGTATAACCCTTAGGGTATTTTTCGGATTAGCACTTTCTTGCGATTATGTGCAGAAAACTTCTCGCTCGTTTAGAAAAATGTAATGATATGATTAGGATTTTGATATGTCCTAGGTGAATACTATTCTTAATTATGCTAAAAACTTCAAATGATCCGATAGATCATTTGTTCAACATATCATATCTGGGCAACAGAGAATCATTAATGAAAACTGGAATTTTTATACTTATTATACTTTTTTAAAAAAATCATTTGAGTGCCTTATTTTTACAGAGGAGGAATCAAATGCCGGATTTATGAGGGTATTTATAGAGGACGCAAGCATAGCACTATCGTCCACCACGTCCAAGTACTGCACATCCGGCCCAGGAGCCGAGGAGTACCACATGATGGTCAAATCAGGTTGGTGACATGGTTGGAGCTAGAGCGTTGACAGACAGGATGTAGTTTGAGTTGTTATTTGAAAAGGATTGTTCCTTTTGATTTCTTGATTTGATTGTTGATTTGATTGTTGATTGGCGGGGGCGGAGCATGAGTGTTGATCAACAATGGTGGAGCTGGATTATTATATATATATTTTTTTTTTTTACTTTTGCTTTTCTCGTCAATTTTGCCAAACGCTTCATTCGCCCTTGATGATGGCGCAGTGCAAAAGGTTTTCTTTTTTTCTATATTTTGGGTTAGAAAGAGTGAGACAAAATAATCAATCACTCCTGCTTGATGCAGACAGAAAAATTTCAATCCACGGGATAAGATTTTTTAATTTAAGCAATCGTCAATGATAGACTTGTGAATCTAACACAACGTTGAGTTTTCTCTGTCTACATAACACAGTAGTGATACGTTGATTCAAGTAAATATGTTATTAATGATGACGTCATTACAGGTCATGGGTGGTTGGGTGGTCGGTTGGTGCATTGTATAGTGCACTTGCCTTTCACCAAGGCGAACGGGTTTCGATTACCCGATCGGACGTGAAAAGGTATAGGGTAACCGCCCGATTACGTAGGTTTTCTCCGGGTACTCCGGTTTCCTCCCACATTAAGACCATACCCGCGCGTACATCCGGGCCAACAACAGTTATTATTATAAGTTGAAATAACTTTCATAATTGTTGTAAACTAAATAAAGTTTATATTTTTATATATATTTCAGGTCATGAAGCGACTGCCAGACAGTTCGTTCCTTTAGATATGATGGGAACATTCACCTACGCCTACACCAGCAGCAGTGGCGCCACCTCCTGCTCCTCAAACAGTCAATGGGATATGTGTGCCAATCGGACGATGATGGCATTCGACTACACCAAGTGCGCCACTGTTGTGGCATTTACACGTGCGTATAAAAAGTGCAGTGCACCCTCGTTATGCTGCCACTATTTGTCCAAGAGTTAACCTGGCATTGTAAAGGGGTTTGGCGATAAAATGAGGGAAATGGAGAGGGAATTCATAAGAAAACGAGAAAAAGGGACATTGAAATATGTTAGCGGTAAACGAGATAGCAAATACAACGAGGGACATTTCATCGATGGTTGACTGTATTGTGACTTTGTTCGTTATTGTGCAAACATGTTACTAATATTTCAATACCTTTACAGCTGTGCAAATGTGATACCAACTTTTCGATTATTGTGACATTTAAACTGTTTACTCTTTTTCGTTCTATTGTAACATTTACACGTAGTGTAGCATTGCAAGTGTTAAAGGAACATTTTTTCTTGGATCTCAAATTAGTCCTGACCATATTTAATATTTCAGTTTAAAGGAATATTAGCCGTAACATTTCTTACAAGCGATTGTGTCATGCTTTTCCCAGTAATTGAAGACGGATTCAAATAACGTATTCATCATTGTTTTACATTTTAAAAGATATGAGAAGATGTGTATCTTTCCAATATAAAAGGGAACGAAAAGCATTCATTCCAGGTTTCATCTGACCAGTCAATGAATGCAAGACCCTCATAACTAATATCTTATAGAGAATAACCAGTATGTCTCCTATGAAGGAAACATGCACTCAAAAGGCATTTTTTGAATTATATGTTATTCACCGTATAATCATAAATTAGCAATCTACAAATAGTTATAAGATTATGTTAATGCAATACTTCTTCAGAAACTCTTGGTTGCATCATGGCTTGTACTCGATCACCATTCAAATCATCAGGAAAATAAATAAGAGTTATCTATAATTAAAACAGTTTTATCGAAATCAGATGAATGGTGATTGTTTTCAGAGGAGGGAACGCTGAACAGTGTACACTACGTCACGAGCAGTGCTGTCTCCTATGTGTCTGCCCTTAACCTCGGGACTGTTGACGATATTAGCTACTTCCGGTTTACCTGCTTTGTAAGTATCAATTACATATTCTATAACCATATGGTCTAACGTGTCAGTTCAGTAATTTAACAGAGAGCTAGATGTGTATGTTTTATTTATCCTGCCCAATCATCATCTCTTCATTCGCTATTTTTGTCTTTTGCATACAAAGGCCGTTCAAATGAATGGTTCAATTACTGAACTAAGCATGGCTAGCGGAAGTTGCGCAAAAGGACAAACTCCAACTACAGCTCCCTCTGGTGGTGGAATAGCAACGTTAACACCTGACGGTACGTAGCATTTTAGTGTTGGTTACAAAATCATTATATTGAATCCAATTACAAGTTTTAAACACTCTTTGAAAGACTAACGCACATGACACTATATACATGAATAAGGTTGAAAATCTAATTTCAGTGTATGCATACAGTTGAATGACGGCGCCTATGAGTCGTATGACTCTCGACTAATAAAGAATCTGAATCTGAATAAAATCCCAAACAGAGTGAATGAGACATGAACGACGAATGTCTTATACTAAAACTATGTCGAGGAACTCGACCTTCCAGAGTATTGCGCTGGCTTTACACCATGTGTAGATGGTATACGTCATACTTCAAACGGCGATTAGTGTTACTGAATTGATCGACACATTTGTCCATCTAACAAGAGATTAATAAATCATTTCATCAATTATATTTTAATTAATATTGAATTGCTAACACAATGATACCTCTGTGACGTAAAAGGTAATATTTAGTCCAGTATACATAGATATAAAGGTTTTGGTTAAACGAAAACAATCTTGTTACGAACATTTCACTTGGAACATGGATTTCAATACACATTTTTATATTATCTGTATTGTATTAACATGCGATATTTTCTATTACTGAGATGTTGATATTTAAATAACGGTTCTTATATTTTATTTATTCATTTCCTTTTCACATATTTTGATTTTCGGCAATCATGGGTTTTACGTTTCTATCATAACACAAGATACTATTATTGATACTGCTTATATTGATATGACTTATTTGATTTTAGTTCTAAAATAAAACGAAATAAATACGTCCTTTTTCATGCAATTTTGATTTCCTGACTATTGAAATATTTTCAAAAGTTGTGTTTTGTGTTTGTTTTCATGTGCTGTTTCCAGTGCTTTGTCGTAAGTATCCTTCTCTCTTGGTATATTTATTTTACCTTGTCAGTGAATATAGGTTCAGACAGAGTGAGAGACAATCGGACATCATTACATATCTTTAATTGAATATATTTGATATAATAATTGAAAATTTGTTGATATTAACAATCATCATTGTGCAGTCAATGAATTGCTAACATCTATTTTTATTTCCCCCATTTTTTGGGGTTAAAATTTTCCAAAATATTGCAGAAAGCATGTGAAAAAAATACAATACCATTTGTTATCCTCCACAGAACAGCGCAAATTCGTCCTTCTTGAAAAAATATATTGATGTAAATGTAAAGCGAGAGATATTTTCATTAATATTCAATGCAAATTTTGAATTCTGTATTTGAATTACTTTTATCAATCAATAACTATTTCTTTAACTTTTTATCAAATTTCATTCCTATTATTTTGTATTTGACCTTGTCTGTTATTTATTGTTTCTAGGCCCGTGTGACCCTGACCCCTGTCAGAATGGAGGCACGTGTACTTACTCAGGCGTGGTGTCCACGTGCGCATGCCCAACAGGTTATGGCGGTACGAACTGTGACCAAATAGGTAAGTCCTCTCAATTGGTCAGTAGCACCATCGAAACTGTTTGTCGTACTTATTCACAAAACAATTTTCCCATATACATTAACATCAACATTTTGTTTAATTTATTGCGTTTTGTTGATTGGTGGTTGTAATATCCACGTGTGGTATATACATATGTGTTAAATGTAAATGTGTCCTGTGGAACTCATCATTGACCTGATATAATTTTTGTTTGTTTTCGACTTACAATTGTTCTATATCCTATGTAACCACTAATCCTATTTCATTTATTGTTACTGTTCCACCCTCACAATTGTTTTTTTTTTGTAAAATAAAACAAATTATTAAAAACAAATCGCCCAATAACGCTCGTGTTTTTCGACGATCGGCGGCATGGAGTCGCTGATATCAGGTACGTAAGTGTAAGGTATGTATGTTTCCTGTTTTATGAATACCTTTTAAACTTTAATAATGTTGCACGCGGATCTCATCGGCTGTTGCTGATTAAAACGATATATTGATGAAAAAAATCCGAATTTTTAACGTTATTTTACACTGTAGTAATGATTTTGGAGTTACGTTGGTTTTTATACCTCACAGATTGTATGTGGTATTCATATTGGAGTCATTTCAATTAAAACACTGTATAATTATTTCTACATCAATGTTATGACCGTCATATCATATTGTATGTCAACAGCGTAGATAACTAGTTATATGACTAAGTTATTTGATAACATAACGATCATTTCTTTGGGTTAACTTTCAAATTACACTGGAAATGTATATATTTCTATTTCTATGAGTGTCGATTACAGTTCTTTCAACAATTTATCAAATAGCTAAAAATTCATAGGTAGCAAAATAGACACAGAAAATGTGTCATCGAATCATCAGCTTTAGCAGTCATTTAAACTTTTATGATACGTTTCATTCACAGCATTGTACCTGTGTATAACTTATTTATGTGGCACACAGCATTTCGCAAGTTTACCTTTCTGTAAAATAATTACATGAAACATGAAGTAAGTTAGCATCTACTTAACCATTCTGTCAGTCTAAACAGAAAGCCATATACAAATGCATTTACTGCACCATATAGTATTTTTTCTATTTAGGACTCATCATAAGGTCCTAAAGGTCATGGGAATAGATATCTATTCCTAAAATACTCCACAACACATGTAGATATTCAGTAGGGGAAAGGGGGCTATTGAATTCTTTGTAACGCTACAAATTTACAGTTGAATGCTACAACAGATTTATCTATCAAATCATGTGAACTTGCTTTTCATGAAAACAATATCAGGAATAAGATTCATCAGTTTGGTATGAATAATAAAGGCTAAATTTTATTTCAACAAAAGCAGGAATTGTGAAGTTTTAAATTTCTGCTTGTGTTCAAACAAACTAAGCCTTTAACGTACCATAAAAGGTTCGAGTTACAAGGTTACCTATTAACGCGTTACAAGGTTACCTATTAACGAGTTACAAGGTTACCTATTAACGAGTTACAAGGAAGGTTACCCATTAACGAGTTACAAGGTTATCTATTAACGAGTTACAAGGTTATCTATTAACGAGTTACAGGGTTGCCTATTAACGAGTTACACGGTTACCTATTAACGAGTTACAAGGTTACCTATTAACGAGTTACAAGATTCCCTATTAATAAGTTACACAGTTACCTATTAACGAGTTACAAGGTTGCCTATTAACAAGTCACAAGGTTACCTATTAACGAGTTACACGGTTACCTATTAACGAGTCACAAGGTTACCCATTAACGAGTTACAAGGTTACCTATTAACGAGTTACAAGGTTACCTATTAACGAGTTACAAGGTTACCTATTAACGAGTTACAAGGAAGGTTACCCATTAAAGAGTCACATGATTCCCTATTAACGAGTTACAAGGTTACCTATTAACGAGGACATTGATTCGCTTTCTGTTGAATGTGTATGTCCTTTTTTATGTATGAATAATTAGGATTGCGCCATTTGATGATTAACTCGAATTTATTACAAAAAAATCAAGACTTTCAATAGAACCATAAGAGTATGTTTTAATCCCGAAAATGAGCACTGACTCTTGGGTTGTAAAGGTTATTTTTATGACCTTTCAGATTTCAGGGAAAAGGTTATTTGACTTCTGGGCCCGTATTCATGAAACCGTTCTCATGCTTAAACATGGATTTTGTGTTCAAGCCTTATTTCTTCTTCTGGTTACAAATTATTTATATACTCTTTTTTTGTTAAAGTTTTGAAAAAAAATTGAAGAGACTGTTTTCAATGTTTACAATTTACTTTTTCACCGTTTGATATGACATAAGTGGGTTACAAGAAAGTTGGTATGAGCACAGAACCGATGCTTGAGCATAAGAATGGTTTCATGAATACGGGCCCACAACTTGTTAAACGTGTAGATAAAACAGAAAGCCCTGAAACAAACTGAAATATATGTCATCCACGATATAGTAATGTACAGTGTAGACAAACATTGTTTCAGCGATTTACCTTATATCCAAACACTATTTTGTAATTAAAACATAAGTTCTTCTTTTACTATAAAGTCAGTAAAAAGCATCAAGAAGAAGGATGTCTTTTTAAAAAAAAACACGATCTTAATCCTAAGCTAAATGATTTTTACAATATAATTAGAAATTTTATAAAAAACATTTCATATCCAACATCTTTTCTCTGTCTAGCTATTGTATATATAAAAAAAAACCACGGAAAGCTAGTGTAGCATTATCAGAACTCTGAACATGTATAGTGTAGCATTATCAGAACTCTGAACATACATAGTGTAGCATTATCAGAACTCTGAACATACA
>NW_018405533.1:837175-881761 GCF_002113885.1 Mizuhopecten yessoensis
ATAGTGTAGCATCATCAGAACTCTGAACATACATAGTGTAGCATCATCAGAACTTTGAACTTACATAGTGTACCATTATCAGAACTTTGAACTTACATAGTGTAGCATTATCAGAACTCTGAACATGTATAGTGTAGCATTATCAGAACTCTGAACATAAATAGTGAAGCATTATCAGAACTCTGAACATACATAGTGGAGCATTATCAGAACTCTGAACATACATAGTGTAGCATCATCAGAACTCTGAACATGTATAGTGTAGCATTATCAGAACTCTGAACATGTATAGTGTAGCATTATCAGAACTCTGAACATGCATAGTGGAGCATTATCAGAACTCTGAACATACATAGTGTAGCATCATCAGAACTCTGAACAGGCATAGTGTAGCATCATTCGCTCGATTTTCTAGATATCCTTCAACATTGGGGCATCGACCTGCATGTTTAATTAAAGGCTTAAACAACCACGCATCCATCAAAATCTCATTTTTGTGACGGAAATCGATGGTCTATAAAGTGCGTTGAAGATACTTCCACATCGTTGGTGTTTGATCCGAGTTGATAGCATGCCGTTCTTCATACAAAAGCGTATTGAACTGCAAACATAACCTGTCAGTATTGCTGAAGAGGCATCCGACCATGGTTGTGATCTTCTGTTCTTCTATACAATAACTCTGCAATTGTTAAAATGATAAGGTGATACAGTCTATTCAATATTGAAAAGGCATACAGAATGTTAAATATGAAATGTTAGAAAGAAAACCTATCCGCCATCACTGTGAAATATACATCGCCACAATCTGAAATACGTATTTGATACACTATAGTACATATTGACATTTCTGAAATTCTTGTTGAAGAACTCTGAATATGCATCGACACACTATCATATACAATTGACACTCTGAAACTTTTATTGACACACATCGACACATTATCATATACAATTGACACTCTGAAACTGTTATTGACACACATCGACACATTATCATATACAATTGACCCTCTGAAACTATTATTGACACACAACGACACACTATCATATACATCTGACACGCTGAAACTGTTATTGACACACCTCGACACACTATCATCTACAATTGACACTCTGAAACTTTTATTGACACACAACGACACATTATCAGATACAATTGACACTCTGAAACTGTTATTTACACACATCGACACACTATCATCTACAATTGACAATCCGAAACTGTTAATGACACACATCGACACACTATCATCTACAATTGACACTCTGAAACTATTATTGACGCACATCGACACACTATCATATACATCTGACACTCCGAAACTGTTATTGACACACATTGACACACTTTCGTATACAATTGACCCTCTGAAACTGTTATTGACACATATTGACACACTATCATATAGAATTGACACTCTGAAACTATTATTGACACACAACGACACACTATCATATACATCTGACACGCTGAAACTGTTATTGACACACCTCGACACACTATCATCTACAATTGACAATCTGAAACTGTTAATGGCACACGTCGACACACTATCATATACAATTGACTCTCTGAAACTGTTATTGACACATATTGACCCACTATCATATACAATTGACACTCTGAAACTGTTATTGACACATATTGACACACTATCATATACAATTGACACTCTGAAACTATTATTGACACACATCGACACACTATCATATACATCTGACACTCTGAAACTGTTATTGACACACATTGACACACTATCATATACAATTGACACTCTGAAACTATTATTGACACACATCGACACACTATCATATACAATTGACACTCTGAAACTATTATTGACACACATTGACACAATATCATATACAATTGACACCCTGAACTGTTATTGATACACTATCATATACATTTGACACTCTGAAACTGTTATTGACACACATTGACACACTATCATATACAATTGACACTCTGAAACTGTTATTGACACACATTGATACACTATCATATACGATTGACACCCTGAATGTTATTGACACACATTGACACACTATCATATACAATTGACACTCTGAAACTGTTATTGACACACATCGACACGCGAACGAATAAGCATTGGAGTACTTTTAGGTACATATTGAATGACTGTGTTGTACATGTTGACAGACTGTGTAGTACATGTTGACAGACTGTGAAGTACATGTTGACAGACTGTGTAGTATATGTTGACAGACTGTAGTACATGTTGACAGACTGTGTAGTACATGTTGACAGACTGTGAAGTACATGTTGACAGACTGTGTAGTACATGTTGACAGACTGTGTAGTACATGTTGACAGACTGTGAAGAACATATTGACAGACTGTGTAGTACATGTTGACAGACTGTGAAGTACATATTGACAGACTGTGTAGTACATGTTGACAGACTGTGAAGTACATATTGACAGACTGTGTAGTACATGTTGACAGACTGTGAAGTACATATTGACAGACTGTGTAGTACATGTTGACAGACTGTGAAGTACATATTGACAGACTGTGTAGTACATGTTGACAGACTGTGTAGTACATATTGACAGACTGTGTAGTACATGTTGACAGACTGTGAAGTACATGTTGACAGACTGTGTAGTACATGTTGACAGACTGTGTAGTACATGTTGACAGACTGTGTAGTACATGTTGACAGACTGTGTAGTACATGTTGACAGACTGTGTAGTACATGTTGACAGACTGTGTAGTACATGTTGACAGACTGTGTAGTACATGTTGACAGACTGTGTAGTACATGTTGACAGACTGTGTAGTACATGTTGACAGACTGTGTAGTACATGTTGACAGACTGTGTAGTACATGTTGACAGACTGTGTAGTACATGTTGACAGACTGTGAAGTACATGTTGACAGACTGTGTAGTACATGTTGACAGACTGTGAAGTACATATTGACAGACTGTAGTACATGTTGACAGACTGTGAAGTACATGTTGACAGACTGTGTAGTACATGTTGACAGACTGTGTAGTATATGTTGACAGACTGTAGTACATGTTGACAGACTGTGTAGTACATGTTGACAGACTGTGTAGTACATTTTGACCTACTCTTTGATATATATATTGATACTAGCTTAAAATATATTGAAATACATTATGACAATATCAAATAAATATTGAAAACTCTAAAAGAATGTTGACACTTTTAAATATATTATGACACTAATAGATAAAATAATGATATTCTGAAACACATCGTATAATGAGTCTATTATATAAACATTGATACTCTACAACACAATTTGATCCTGAGATACATATTAACATACTGTTTAATATATAATGATACGCCCTAAATACATACTTACCATTAATAAATATTTTCAAACCTTGGAATACATATTGACACCCTATGTAATATATATGGAAATTTTACGAAATACATATTAACACTATGAATTACATATTGACACTCTTTAATACATAATTGAGTTATTAACTAAAATACTGACACACTAAGATACATACTGACACACTAAGATACATACTGACACTATGGGATAAATGTTGACACACTATGTACATATCTTCAATAAGATTCATCAGTTTGGAAATATGTGATTTACAAGTTTTACTTTCTACACAAACAATGTACGTATTAAACGTGTCGCAACGTTTCAAAACCGACCAGTCCCTTTGTCAAGGTATGACGGAGGGGGCTATTTGTATCATTTACCTGTACAACGATGTGACGAAATTATAAATTTTGTATGTCACTCGACCCGGGACGTTTCGCCTATCGATAGGGAGCGTATACACTATGTGCATACTGCCAACGCGAACATACTTTTACCGTGAAGAGCTTAAGGAGTCATTGTAGGAATTTTACATCTAACGGTATCTAAAACATCACATGACTGTTATTGTTTGCCAAACGTGCTATTAATTGACGTCTGAAACCAGTGTAGCGAGATCCAACCATTTTGCTGCTGTCAGCGTGAACCTGATATTAGTTCATGACGATCCGTTCAAATTGTGAAACACAATCCCTTTATATTAGACTCTCGTTTGATATCGATTTAAATAGAACGATTACATGAGACACAAATGAATATAGATCGAGACGCGTGACTGCAATAAATAGGAATACAAGTGTAAACGATACTTGTCTGATGAAAGGTCGATATGTGAATCTCTAACATTACGAATCAAGGGTAAATTGTAGCATCACGATCTGTACATAACATTGTGGAAAGCATTCCTTTGATAAATGGAACAGATTACCTCCCTTTCCAATAAGGGTTTTACGTATTAATATTTTAATTGGATATCATTCAGGAGTATTCTGCTCTTTGTGATTTATCCGCAGTCAATTAACGTATCGCACGTACTAAAACTTTATCTGTTTAAATTTAGTATATAAACCTGCTACATAAATCGTGAACCTCAGAACTCGCTTGTTCAACTTCTTGTTGAAGTACCTCTAGACGTCGTACCTAAAAAGTGTCAATTAATTGAAAACGTACCTCATATTTTCCTCTGTTTAGATCGCTCAATGAACATTTCTACGTCATAGGAAATCTTTCAAATATGTCAAAATTAACCACCTGATTGCCACATGGTCAAATACATTACATACATAGCTTTATATACCAATAATTATCACATATATGTGGATTCGGTGCCCACTAGACCAGGTAACATGCATAGAGTAGGCTGCTATTTAAAATTTATTGAATATATTTAAAACTTTATTTCATAGAATGTTCGAGACGACTGAGGTTCAAGTCCCAGATCGGTCATGGAAATGAATAAGTCGCCTGACCGACCGTGTGGATTTATCTCTTGGGGACTCCGGCTTCCTCACACATTAAGACCACCATACATAAATTGTGAAAACATTTTTTTTGTAATTGCTTTAAAATAAAGTTATTTAAAAAAATGTAACACTGACTCCTAGGGACCGGTCTAATTAGTTATGTTCAAAATGAATATTCGTGAGTATTTGACAAAGTAATGATGCTATATAGTCATTCATAGAGTACTAAACAGAAAATAGGGTGCTTGTAAGTTTTATTTAATAAAAAAAACGCGCTTCATATTAGTAGTATATATAATTTAATGCTATTCAAATCTTGTTAATTACCGCTTACCATTGTAGTAATTGTAGCGTTCAGCCATAGGATGATGCTGGATGAACCGGATTTAACCACATGTGTACAAAGTACAAACAGCACCATTGAAGGTCTCACATGGAACTTCCGGTTTATTTACATTCACTGCGCATGTCAAATACAATATACTTAAAGGATGCTGGCACATCACTACAGTAATTAAACCAGGTTTTTCAGTCAAACCATGCAATATGTATAGTACACTGATTGTTTTCATGTGGTATCGATTATATAATATCATTTGTGAGAGGTGTCTGTCTACAGATCCTTGCACTTTGACCTCCCCATGCCAAAATGGCGCCACATGCAACAATCCCTCATCCAATGTCTACACCTGTACGTGTCCAACCGGATACAGTGGATCAGACTGCGAAAATACGTGTGAGTATTAACCATTCATTATCAATACATGTCCTCCAATGCAAGTACGTGCGCTACAACGCCACCGTATGATTGAAAGAGCTAACTTAATGGCACTGTTTCCTCTCAGCAGAATATGGCATTTTCGTACCTTCAGAGGAGACATTTGATGAGATAACGATTGAATTGTTAATTCATAGCAATTCTTGCAATTTTTTAATGTCCCGTTTCTGTTGACCCGCGAATCACATAATCCTACAGTAATTTGAAAAAACGAAACAAACACTCAAATGCATATCATAGTGCTGGACGCTGTATTACCTTATTATAGATTTAGGGAAACAAATGGACCAATTTATAAAACTTAAAAAGTGAGTGTAGTTATTTTACCTGAATGGCTGCTACAAATAACTAAAATGTTGTATTTTATATATTGTTTAAAGTACCATGTGACCTTGGAACGCCTTGTCAGAACGGTGGAACATGTCAACCAGTAGGGTTTAATTACACCTGCGCATGTGCAAGCGGATACAGCGGAACCAATTGTCAATTGTCAGGTAATATAAATAAATATTTAGGAAATGAAATGAAAATGTGTTCTTATATGTATTTTATATATATTATTTTTAAATCATCATAGTAGTTAGCTAAATGACACAAGCAAAACATTAAATTAAACTTCCATATTGCAGATCCGTGTATTCTGACGTCACCATGTCAGAATGGAGCCACGTGCGCCAATCCCTCCTCCGGAAACTACATGTGCACATGCGTGAATGGCTATAGTGGAACAGACTGTGAAAATAAACGTAAGATTATAAAGAGAATACTTTTGAAATGTAGTATATATACTTAGTTCTAATTACTGTAACCCTGATTACTTAAGTACACTCACATTTCCGTGTATGCATATAAACCCTACCACGATCTCGCCTCGGAGAGGCAAAATAATAGGATAGGAGGCGGGCATCTAAGATAATCTTAAACATCCTGTACAGTGGTAAAAATACGATGATTTTGAATTGGGCGGTTATCATAGTTTAGCGCTTCCAAAAAACCACAAAAGCGCTAATATATGATAATAAAATCTCTATATCAACGGTACATGTATGTCTAATAATTATATTTTCAACCACAGAACTATGTGTTTCACGTTCTAATAATAAAGGTGGAGATGTATGGTTAAGGTAAAATTTCGGAAAAGATGTCTAGGATTTTGGTTATTGGAAAGGGTAGTCAAGGTGTTTCGACCAATGTAAGGTGTCTAAGATTTAGGTTATTGGGTAGTCAAGGTGTTACGGTCAATGTAAGGTGTCTAAGATTTAGGTTATTGGGTAGTCACGGTGTAACGGTCAATGTAAGGTGTCTATGATTTAGGTTATTGGGTAGTCAAGGTGTTACGGCCAATGTAAGGTGTCTATGATTTAGGTTATTGGGTAGTCAAGGTGTAACGGTCAATGTAAGGTGTCTAAGATTTAGGTTATTGGGTAGTCAAGATGTTACGGCCAATGTAAGGTGTCTAAGATTTAGGTTATTGGGTAGTCAAGGTGTAACGGTCAATGTAAGGTGTCTAAGATTTAGGTTATTGGGTAGTCAAGGTGTTACGGCCAATGTAAGGTGTCTAAGATTTAGGTTATTGGGTAGTCAAGGTGTAACGGTCAATGTAAGGTGTCTAAGATTTAGGTTATTGGGTAGTCAAGGTGTTACGGCCAATGTAAGGTGTCTAAGATTTAGGTTATTGGGTAGTCAAGGTGTAACGGCCAATGTAAGGTGTCTAAGATTTAGGTTATTGGGTAGTCAAGGTGTTACGGCCAATGTAAGGTGTCTAAGATTTAGGTTATTGGGTAGTCAAGGTGTTACGGCCAATGTAAGGTGTCTAAGATTTAGGTTATTGGGTAGTCAAGGTGTTACGGCCAATGTAAGGTGTCTAAGATTTAGGTTATTGGGTAGTCAAGGTGTTACGGCCAATGTAAGGTGTCTAAGATTTAGGTTATTGGGTAGTCAAGGTGTTACGGCCAATGTAAGGTGTCTAAGATTTAGGTTATTGGGTAGTCAAGGTGTTACGGCCAATGTAAGGTGTCTAAGATTTAGGTTATTGGGTAGTCAAGGTGTTACGGCCAATGTAAGGTGTCTAAGATTTAGGTTATTGGGTAGTCAAGGTGTTACGGCCAATGTAAGGTGTCTAAGATTTAGGTTATTGGGTAGTCAAGGTGTTACGGCCAATGTAAGGTGTCTAAGATTTAGGTTATTGGGTAGTCAAGGTGTTACGGCCAATGTAAGGTGTCTAAGATTTAGGTTATTGGGTAGTCAAGGTGTTACGGCCAATGTAAGGTGTCTAAGATTTAGGTTATTGGGTAGTCAAGGTGTTACGGCCAATGTAAGGTGTCTAAGATTTAGGTTATTGGGTAGTCAAGGTGTTACGGCCAATGTAAGGTGTCTAAGATTTAGGTTATTGGGTAGTCAAGGTGTAACGGCCAATGTAAGGTGTCTAAGATTTAGGTTATTGGGTAGTCAAGGTGTTACGGCCAATGTAAGGTGTCTAAGATTTAGGTTATTGGGTAGTCAAGGTGTTACGGCCAATGTAAGGTGTCTAAGATTTAGGTTATTGGGTAGTCAAGGTGTTACGGCCAATGTAAGGTGTCTAAGATTTAGGTTATTGGGTAGTCAAGGTGTTACGGCCAATGTAAGGTGTCTAAGATTTAGGTTATTGGGTAGTCAAGGTGTTACGGCCAATGTAAGGTGTCTAAGATTTAGGTTATTGGGTAGTCAAGGTGTTACGGCCAATGTAAGGTGTCTAAGATTTAGGTTATTGGGTAGTCAAGGTGTTACGGCCAATGTAAGGTGTCTAAGATTTAGGTTATTGGGTAGTCAAGGTGTTACGGCCAATGTAAGGTGTCTAAGATTTAGGTTATTGGGTAGTCAAGGTGTTACGGCCAATGTAAGGTGTCTAAGATTTAGGTTATTGGGTAGTCAAGGTGTTACGGCCAATGTAAGGTGTCTAAGATTTAGGTTATTGGGTAGTCAAGGTGTAACGGCCAATGTAAGGTGTCTAAGATTTAGGTTATTGGGTAGTCAAGGTGTTACGGCCAATGTAAGGTGTCTAAGATTTAGGTTATTGGGTAGTCAAGGTGTTACGGCCAATGTAAGGTGTCTATGATTTAGGTTATTGGGTAGTCAAGGTGTTACGGCCAATGTAAGGTGTCTATGATTTAGGTTATTGGGTAGTCAAGGTGTTACGGCCAATGTAAGGTGTGAGGGAGGAAGTAAAGATATCGGCGGTTGGGGAAGGATTTCAAAATACACTGTCAATGTAAAGAGGACTCAAAGACGTATTGTCAAAGTAAATGGGAACTAAAGGATGAACAGTTAATGTTAGGGAGTGACAAAGATATATGTCAGGTATTGTAAAAAGGGTTTTCTGGGAGAATGTTTTCAACAAGATATGATTCTTGCATTGGGATGCTTTTAAGGGTGTCAAGAACATGGTCAATGTTAGGAGGACTCAAAGACGTATTGTCAAAGTAAAGGGGAACTAAAGGATGCTCATTAATGTAAGGGAGTGACAACGATGTATATCATGGATAGTAAAAAGGGTTTTCGGGGAGGATGTTTTCAACAAGATATGATTATTGCATTGGGATGTCAGAGATGTATTAAACGTTAGGATTATAGATGATATGTTTGCTGCGGGGATTGGATACTGTTTCGGTTGTTACAACATACCTAGGTCTGTCGTTATGTGACACCTAGATTTCTGTTGCTGCATGTAACTGTAGAGGGATTTGTAAATATCTTTTCGTATAAACCAAGATCCTTATCAATGAAGGAATATAACAATAATCTGATGATCCCACTATCCAGGCAGAGTATTTGGGGGTGTTTCGATTCGAATGTATTTTATGAGAAAGAAAGTGGGATAAATTCACACTTGACGGACTATTTATAAGATGTACGTTTGTGTTAAAAATAGTCTAATACTATCAGAGATACGATGTATTATTGTTAATGTTTCATAGACTTTGTGAAGCCTGCCGATGACCAAATGACATAACTTTTATGTTTGTCTTACAGTACCCTGCATCATCGATGTACCTTGTCAGAATGGTGGTACCTGTCAGCCATCTGGATTTACTTACACATGCGCATGCGTGTCGGGATACAGCGACACAAACTGTAGTTATAAAGGTATAGATATATCAAAATATATCATACATGGTACTTTAAAGTCGCATAAAGCAAAAATATGAAAACATGTTTCTCTGTTGATGTTTTATTTTGGTGCTTTTGAAGTACTTTAAACTTTACCTGACGTGTAGGCCTATATGTACTTAGTTTCAAACAAAAGAACAATCTGTCTTCTCTCACGCTTCACAGGTGTATTCTCGTTTTTGAAGAGATTAATAGATTCTTAAAGCCCCGTGCTAGACAGTCAAACTCCGAAAGTTAAGGATCGTGTGAAGATACGTCTCGCTACATCACACAAGAGGAATAACAACAATTTGCTAATATTATTTGTATATCCATGAACGTTACTTGTTATACTTAATAGTGTGTTATATCTTACTCAAAAGATTCCTGTATCGTCGACATTCCTTGTCAGAACGGAGCGACTTGCGCAAACCCCTCTTCCGGTACATACGCGTGTTCATGTACTTCCGGTTACAGTGGTGGAGACTGTGAAAGTGAACGTAAGTATGAAAGATTTAAGTACGAAGTAAACTGAATAAGTTCAAAATTAATTTATTGCATTGTGTTTTCATTCACTGTCTTAATATCCTGGTTGTTGTTATTTCATCAAAATTGTTCATGGCTATCTTACAATTGTTTACCTACCTTTTCCAGTACCTTGTGTATTGTCAAATCCCTGTCAGAACGGAGGAACATGCCAACCTTCCGGTTTGACGTATTCTTGCGCATGTGCAAATGGATACAGCGATACCAATTGCTCTTGGTCAGGTAATGGCTCTTTCGTCATTTATAGCGCTGAAGTCTTTTTATTATATGTTCCAAGACCAACTTAATGCTGCTTAGTGACAGTAAAATATCCAGTTCGACATTAGGTATAACAGATCGTTAACAATGCAACACGTTCGTGATTTTTATCGAAAATATTGTATCCGAAAAAGATGTTAAAAAAAGGGCCAGATGTAACTTCAAACAACAATCGTTTTTATTGTAAATTGTCCGTCTGTATGTCGTCAAAGGTAAAATTCGACGTAGGAGGAATACGGTATGTGTGTGTATGATATCAGCGCTATGACCTTTCTCATTATTCAGATCCGTGCACCTTAGCTCCACCTTGCACAAACGGAGGCACGTGCAGTAACACGGCTAGTGGTGTGTACTCTTGTAGTTGTGCTGCTGGTTACTATGGAAACGAATGTCAAAATACAGGTATGGCATACAACAAAGAGGTGCGTTACACCAAAGAGTCGTAAACTAATCATTTCAGAATATATATTGAAAACATATGTGGAAATTAACTAATTTTTCTAGTTTTTGTTTGTCCTGAAGTTAATCATGAATCTATATACATGTACACTTTGTCATAGATTTATTGATTTCAATATTTTTAGTAATTAATTTGGTCCCCAATCATTCAGACAATTTACTATCTGTGTCTGCTTTAATTTTAATACGGGTCAGGTAGAAAATTTCATATTCTTTCAAAACAGACACTTTTGTTATTGCTTGGTTATTTTGTAACTTCTACTTTTATATTAAAATGTGTAAAGTGCAAAATGCTTCAGCGATGTGTAATATTGACAGTTTTTACATTGCACCAAAATGTGGAAACTGTAACAACAGAACACAAAAAATAGTGAATGGAAGTCTTCCTCTTAAGTATTTATTGACAGTTGGTTTTCATTTGTTTAGATCCTTGTATACTGACAAGTCCATGTAATAATGGCGCAACCTGTTCTAACCCATCGTCCGGAAGTTATTCCTGCGCATGCCCTACTGCATACAGTGGAACTACATGCGAAAACGAAGGTAAAGTTTTCCCTTTCTATTTGTCTTCTTTTTATTTTTAGATATGCATAACAGATTAATGTTTCAATAAAAAGGAAAGAAACACAATAATATACAGCGACAATATATAGGAACTCATGTGTTGAGTTTAGAGAGTAAGAAACAAACCATTTATCAAATTTCTGATATATGGTAGTTGTACCTGATGAATGTATTGAATTCTACCTGTACTTTATTCAGTCCCCTGTGTTCTTACCAATCCCTGTGAGAATGGCGGTAGCTGTCAGGCAGTCGGTTCAACGTACCAGTGCGCATGTGCGACCGGATATAGCGGTGACAACTGCACCCACTCCAGTATGTAGGACGAGACAAGCGTGTTTGAATTTCACTTTCTGAGATAAAATTATTAGCATACAAATAGTTTGACCCGGTTACACCAAAATCATACACGATCTTAAACAACGAGTTCCTCTTATTATCAGACCTTTAGGTAAACAGATACAAACGAAGCAGATTATAACCCAGGGGAATGAAAGACATGACCAAAGAGTGTTAATATAGCCAAAATATTCTAGCGGCCTTTGATTGAAAACAATATAATAAATATCAATCAAATTTGTCTACAAATATATGAACAAATAGAGTAAGGAACATGTCCCTCTAGATGGCTGAGAGACAGGACAGAAAGGGCTATAAAAGCCATATTGATATAAGCGTCCTCTCGTCGGAATTTTTGTGATAGATATCAACCATATTTATGAGGTGACAATTGAAAATTACACAAAGAAATCGGCTGATCAGTCTAGATGACTAAGGGGAGTGGCCAAAATCAGAGATAATTTTAAAATGTTTGAAATTCTCCTCTTTATTCATATACAAATCTAGCTCAGTTAAAATTATGTTATTAAACTATGCGTTTCCATCACCTGTCTTGTTTTATAGATCCATGCCAGATCACCGCTCCCTGTCAAAATGGCGCCTCCTGTAGTAATCCGTCCTCCGGATCTTTTAGCTGTTCCTGTGTGACTGGCTATTATGGAACAAACTGTGAAAACAAACGTAAGCAAACCCTTAACAATCATATTTGTTAAGCTGATCTGTTTTGAAAAATGGTTCAAATTTAGTGAATTGAAAGTCAAAAGTAAAAAAATATAACAAATTCTGAAACATTTTTTTTTTTTTTTCATCTTTTTCCAATTTTCTAGACGCAATATGTGGACTAACGTAGCTGCTTATAATTAGTATGTGTATTGATTTTCATGTTTGTTGAGTTTTCTTTGTGTATAATTTTCTTTCTATTATGACAGATTGTTACGGGCTTATTACGTGTCATAGATTTAGTAAGCCGATTTCACTATGTTTTATGAGTTTTGTTCCAACAGGAGCGTGTATATTACCCGTAGTCTGGGACAATAAGTGGTGGGACAGCCAGCATGACAATGACGTCACATTCTCGTTCTCAAGTTCCCAAATATCTGGTTGGTCGGTGACTGTGACGTCATCAACTATCACCTCCTGGACGTGCGTCATTGAGGACACCACGCAGGATATCTTCATTTTCAAGTTTGTAGCTGCTTCTGTAGATTATAGAACATGGGTTTTTATCATAGTTCTCTTTCACATATGGAATGTTTGGATTGAAATTCCGTGTAATTCTTTATTAGGTATTGGGGGAGAGTTGTATTAAAATCATAAACAGTTAAACCATCAAACCAATATTAAACATACTGAATAATTTGGTCGGATACAATATTTTGTCGGAAAGTAGGGGTTAAATGGGCTCGGATATTATTGAAAGATATCCTTAAGTTCTGTAAGGGAAGGTTTCACTCTTTATTAAGATTTTGACATACTTTCAGCTCGGCAATTTATAGGAAAAAAAAGGAACAAATGTAGATTTCAATTTGCTTTAGTAATGTTTAGTTTATAATACTTGCATGTGTCGAGTTTTATTTACGGGAGAGCATTAGGGCCATGCAGAAAAGAAAGAAAAAAATTCGTGTTAAAAACTCGATATTTTCGGGGGAGGTTGGAGTAGAGCGATACCTCCCGAAGCTGTAGGAATATAAATAAATGAATAAACTGGTTTCGCCTAAAGCGCAAAGTCACTTTAGAAGGGTCAAATGACCAATGATTGGAATCTAGAAGCGCTTTGTTAAGAAGTTATTAAGTCGAAATTTCGATTTATGATCTTGATTTCTCGAGTTATTAAGTCGAAATTTTGACTTATTATCTTGAAATTTCGAGTAAGTCAGTCGCAATTTCGCGTAATTCTTTTGAAATTTCGAGTTGTTATCTCGAAATTTTGTTTCATTATCTTTATATTTCTAGTTATTTAATCAAAATTTCGAGTTAATATCTTGAAATTTCGAGTTAGTAAGTCGATTTTTTTTTTTCATTATCATGATATTTCGAGTTAGTAAGTCGAAATTGCGAGTTAGTATCTTGAAATGTCGAGTTAGTAAGTCGAAATTCAGGGTTAGTATCTTGAAATTTCGAGTTATTAACACGAACAAACGAAATTAATTTGTTTTCTACATGGCCCTAATACTCTTCCTTAGACATAATATTATGTTTTATGTAAATTAGTTTTCGCCTTTACAAAAACTACTTAGACTACCACTTTTAATACTTACTTACCTAACTTAAGTCTCTCCGCGCCAGTAGGCGCATAAGGCCTCCGCGCTTTTTAAATACTTTTAACTTTTAATACTACTATTGTGTAATCATTGTGACGTGTACTAGGAGCGACGTCAACGTGACGTTTTCCGGCACCACCTACAGCGCCTTCCTGTGTATGAAGTGGACCAAAGTCACAGACTACTCCTATTTCTACTACCTTTATACAGGTACTGTATTCCTGCTTTGTATCACTACTTCACAGTATATTTAATCGTGTTATTAATCTCATGTTGTTAATCAGACCAATATATTTTCCTTCGGGGATTTTTATTTTCCTTCTCAAAAAATACTTCGCTCTTAAAGGACATTCTGATTGCTTTAACAACACATGACCTGTTGTTACACCTCAAGTGAATTTCTAGCTATTTGATCGGTTGGGAGAAAATTTAACAAAATCTCTGTCACCCTCCGAAAATACATTGGTTTTAAGGGGCGCGGGTGATATTGCCATGAGACAGTGAAAAATATCACATGCACGAAAAATGTGCGTTCACCGCTTCGTTTCCCCACCGTGATGGTCACAAGAACGTTTGACGACAACAGCCAATTTTATCAAGCGCCGGTGCGATAGCGATTGTAAACAGCAGACTATCAACAAACAAGATGTCATTATCGAGGTTTGCTGCCGTTTCTGAGCTACAAAGACTTTTGGTGTAACAAAATAGATATGACATTCATTTGTAGGTGACAGTGAATATTGTCACCCCTCAACCACCCATTGTCACCCGAGGCGAAGCCGAGGGTGACGATGGGTTTCTCGGGTTGACAATATTCACTGTCACCTGCTAATTAATGTCATATTTATATAATGTTTCCTTGCAATGATGAACGCGGTGTGGCAATAGTAACCCTGTTTCAGCAGTATTGTCTAATTTAGGTTCGAATCAATTACTCGACCGCTTGAAAATCACGAATGTGGTTTTCAAAACATCGAACGTTTGACTGAATTTCGTGTCATTGACGTGCTATTGTTGTTTTACTTTGTTTCTATCTCACCAATTCAACACTGTGACATTATTGCAATACTGTGCGTGTGAAATTTACGGATTCAAATGAAATAGGGGTCAACTAGTATCTGTTTGGACGTGTACTAGTGGGTATGCGCGTAGATCCGTTCGTCCTTTTCTCCGGAGTATATCTTGACCACTGTTTTATGGCGGTACCAGATAAAAAAAAAATGCACTTCCAAACACATACAAACAGGGAAATCATCTGTTGATAACGCGCCACATAGCTACAGCTGATATCAAATGAACGCACATAACCCCGCTATATGCAAACATATCTTACCGGATCGTTGATTATTCTAAAGTAACGTCCTTTTATCTTGTTTGTAGATATCAATTCTAATGCAAATAGTTTCCGTGTGTTCCTTGAGGATTCGACTACCACAATGGGTGACGTCACCACGTACTGCGCGGCATCCTCACCTCCTAACAACGAAGAGTTTCATATGCTTGTGAAGCAAGGTAAATTCGTTTTACATTGATATCAACAATTCTTAAACATACTTTTGCTTTATTTTACTTAATATCAGTCATGCCGCTATATAACTATTAGATTAGGTCCGGAGACTTGGCCGGGGGAATCGCGTAGGTCCCTCGTGTGCATCAATACACCTTTCCTAACCACCGGGAACTGACCTTTCATGATCACACGGAATCCCACCGCTGCCACCAAACGTAACATGCGAGCGGTAACCTATCCAACTACTGACCTCGCTAGAAATTGCTGAACTAGTGTGCGGGCCCTCGTGTTATACCGCATCACTGGAAAAGCTAGCTTGCCAGTAAGGCAGTATTTCCCCCTTAATTACCTTAGCTGTTAAACTATTCCCCTCTCTGAGAGGTCGCGTCCGGGAACTGGCCTTACATGATCACACAGAATCCGACTGCTGCCATCAAATGTAACGTGCGAGCGGTAACCCATCCATTTACTGGCCATGCTCGACGTTGCTGAACTAGTGAGTTGGTCCCCGGGTTATAACGCATCACTGGATAAGCTAGCTTGCCTGTAAGGCAGTATTTCCCCCTAAAATAGCCTAGCTGTTACAACATATCGATTAGGCAGTAAACGTTTTTCTCTCTCTCTTTTTTTAAATGAAACAAATGGTCTTATTTATTTCCATAAGTTACATCTTATAATGCATGCAAAAAGGATAAAAAAACAAACGTAAAAAAACTCGTACTAAAGTATTTTTGCTGTTAACAGGATACGAAACTAACTCGAAACAAACGTGTACTACGCCATTCCTCGGTACCTTTACCTACCAGTATAACGACGGCAGCAGCACCTCATGCGGAACCGGAAGTGAGTGGGACGTATGCTCAGACACCTCTATGATGACCTTCAACTATAGCAAATGTTCTACCAACGTGGCCTTTACACGTACGTCTAGTTTCAAAATTGGTGCAGCATATCTTTTATCATATTGAATATATCGTTGTTTCTCTTATATGAGACTTTGCCTTTGAAATAGATCATTTTTTTCTTGATTGATAAAATGAGAGTTTATAAGAAGCCTCTTGAACTGATGATCTCAAAAAGGAAGACAAAGTTGATCAAACGGGGAAATAAATATATATGTTAATCGGATGCTTGAATTGGGTCAAGTCGCCTGTTACAGTGTGCATTTGTTTTTTAACACTTAATGTTGCTTTGTATTGGCAACTCTCTATGGACACATATCGATTTTTTGGGTTTATATATGTGCCTTCATTTCGGGTTTTGTGTTCGCAGAGGAGGGTCAGCTGTATTGTGTGAATTCACTGATTTCCAGCTCCGTGTATTACCAGTCTGCAATCAACCTTGGCGCCGTAGACAATGCCAATTACTTCCGGTTCTCCTGTTTTGTAAGTAAAATGCCTGACGACAACAAACAAACCAAAGTGTAACAGCTAAGTGAGAGAGAACAGTACTACCTTACTGGTAAGCTAGCTTTTGTGGTTATGCTGTATATAGGCAAAACCACACATATGTGTTGATCTGAGTATTCGGATCGCACTCGTTTGTGGCGCGGAGGGAATACTCGTGCTATATTCCTCCGCCACCACAAACTCATGCGATCCGAATACCCAGATCAACACATATGTGTGGTTTTGCTTTTATCACATGACTTAACCCTATTGTAGCCTTCGTAATTAGGAATTTTATCTGATATGACTAAATGCACATTTTATGTTTTTCCTCTTTTTTTCGTTTTCCAATGGCACACAGGTCGACGCAATGCCAGGATTTTTTTTATAAGAAACTTGTGTTTTATTTAAAAAAAATGGCATTCTCTTGGTGTTTTTTTATGATAATGTATTTCTTTTATTTTTATTTAATACCTTCTTTGTATAATTAATGTGTTTTTTTGATAATTCTGAGATATATATTTAGCGGTGTCAGTAGAGGGAATTCCCCTAAAAAGTAGTTCCGGCTAATGTGGTGATACAGGATCTTGTATCGCACATGTGTGATACAAGCAGACAGAAAACACAACTGACAAAATGATGTATTACTATCATAAGATTGCATAGGCATGTGATAACCCGGGGACCCACTCACTAGTTCAGCAACATTGAGCGTGGTCATTAGCTGGATGGGTGATCGCCCGCACGTGACACATGTATCTGTGACCGATAACGATTACGGTTGACGTGCTGTTATACGTTGTGTGATAGCGATGGTCTTGTTAACATATTGGTGTTTTCAGCTAAATTGTAATATCTATAATACATTTTTGTTGTGATATTGCTATATAACATTATATTGGGATACATATGTATTATGATATTGTTATGCTTTGTGATATATTGTAAAAGCGTGATAAATGCAGTATAGTACGTTACCTGCAGTTTACCGGTATTGATTTTAATGTCTTCGTTTCTTATCATTCATTAATGTTTACCGTTACAGGCGGTGACGTCACAAGGGTCAGACATCCAGACGAGTGTCCAGCATGGCAGTTGTGACCGGAGTCAAGTCCCGACCACAGTCCCTTCTGGGGGAGCCAAGGCTACACTCACAGCTACAGGTAAGACAATGTCACTCACATCTACAGGTAAGACAATGTCACTCACATCTGCAGGTAAGACAATGTCACTCACAGCTACAGATAAGACAATGTAGAACATGTCACTGTGATAATAGGAGGTTACAACAGAACGTTAAGTATTTAAATAAGATGCTTCTTAGAGCCACATATTTTCGTAATTATTTGATATGATTTAATGTCAACTGGAGAACATTTGAGTATTAAAATTGGTTTATTGTATGTGCTTTTTTATATTGAAATCAATATTAGTAAATACTATATTTGTTTGTCCTCTTTTTTTTCATGTGAACACGAACAGTAACGTGCAGTAAGTACTTTAGTGTTGTAAATCATTTTTATCGCAATTGTCTCTTTTAAATTTGAAACAATCTTATATACATATCGCTTATATAAAGTGAAACATTCTTATGTCTATCGTCTTTATAACTTGAAATATTCGTATATCTATCGTCTATATAACGTGAAACATTTGTATATTTATCGTCTATATAACGTGAAACATTCTTATATCTATCGTCTATATAACGTGAAACATTATTATATCTATCGTCTTTATAACGTGAAACATTCTTATGTCTATCGTCTATATAACGTGAAACATTATTATGTATATCGTCTATATAACGAGAAACATTCTTATATCTCTCGTCTTTATAACGTGAAACATTCTTATATCTCTCGTCTTTATAACGTGAAACATTCTTATATTTTTGGTCGTTATAACGTGAAACATTATTATATCTATCGTCTATATAACGTGAAACATTCTTATATCTATCGTCTATATAACGTGAAACATTATTATATCTATCGTCTATATAACGTGAAACATTATTATATCTATCGTCTATATAACGTGAAACATTTTTATATCTATCGTCTTTATAACGTGAAACATTCTTATATCTATCGTCTATATAACGTGAAACATTATTATGTCTATCGTCTATATAACGAGAAACATTCTTATATCTCTCGTCTTTATAACGTGAAACATTCTTATATTTTTGGTCGTTATAACGTGAAACATTCTTATGTCTATCGTCTTTATAACGTGAAACATTCCTTTCTTTCTGTCGTCTCTGTTATATAAACATTCTCATTTCTATTTGTTCTATAACGTTAAACATACTTATATCTCTCGCATTTTTGTTACATGAAGCATTATCAATTTTCTATTCCCTTTGTTACGTTAAACATTCTATCTTTGTTGCGTCTGTAGCATAAAACATTCTCGTATTTCTATCGTTTCTATGAAGTGAAACATTCTACTATCTTAATTATTTCTGTAAAGTGAAACTTTCTGAATCTCCATCGGTCATTTGTATTTCTATTCTTTCTGTCACGTAAAATATTCTTATGTTTCTATGAATTCATCGATTCTGTTAATTGAAACATTCTATTTTATCGTTTAAGTAACATGAAATATTTTTTTCATCTGTATCGTTTCTTCAACGTGAAAGAACTCTTAAATCGTTTCTGTAAGGTCCACTTGAATTTAACTTTGACATTGTCAAGTACCTTGACATGTTTTTAGGAAAGATGATTGTATATGAGCTCGCTATCGAGTATCAAATGAGCTTTTTTTCTCTCTTCAAGTTCGTTATAATGAAACACCTTTAATTTTGAGTTAATCTAAGTTAGAATGCATCACGAAAGCTCAATGAGAATCGTACGCGTCGACGAAGACTTACGTACAGGATGGCAACTAACGACCGGGAAATTAAAATGGATATGAACCGTCTATTTTTTTAATTAAAGGTAACACATACCCCGTGTCTCCTACCTAATGACCCCATTACCGTCTATTCCATGTAATCTGGTTTATTATGTTGCAGTGAACGAAATACCCATCAAATCTTCACAATTTTACCTCGCGTGACATTTAACCTAGGAAACCAAGAAATTCCTTTTCAGACAAATAACCAGCTACTGGCGATCTCTCTATTTTGAAAGGTATAATCTTGTTTTTTATTTTACGTATTAAGCCATATTTTCACAAAACGGAATTTCTGTAAGATGTTTTAGTATTCTCTGATGAATAATAATGAGGTAGGAATTGATAAAATCGGTTGGATATTTCGTTCACAATCTTAAACATATTTGTAACTAAAATATTAAAGCGAGAACAAATTCTTGTCTTGCACTGAATTCCCACGTCTCCCCAGTAATACATCGCTTATTAACACTACGCTAATATACTACACAAGTGATTATGAAATAATTGTATGTGATTGTATGACATTTCCATAATGTAAATACAAGTTTCATGTTGGACAAGAAATCTTATTGTATCATTTCGTTATATATTTCCATTTAAATATCACATGACATTAGCTTTTTGTTGATTGTAAAGGTTGTTTTATCAATTTGTTGCTTTGTAATATTCAGACGAAATACATCATACCAGCTAGCTGCAATTTTGAAAGATCTTTCTATAAAACTGTAAAATTGAAAGGTAGATTTTATTTTTTTTTTTTTTTTGCTTATGCCATTTAAATTGAATGCTAACGTTATGTTGATGAATTGTCATTCGTAACATTTTTGATAAAACTAAATGAAAAGTAATACGATACGCATCTTGTCAAAAGCTGTATCAACCGGAAGTTCGACCACTGGAAGTGATACAAGTATTGCCCTGGGCACTGTTGTTGGGGCCGCCATTGGAGCCCTGTCCCTTCTTGTGCTGGTGGCTGTTGCTGCCTTCCTGGTGAAAAAGTTACAGGACCGGAAACGGAATAAGCAAGTAGATACCACGGACAACCTGGCACAAAAATTACCAACTCCAAAAGGTAAGATTATTTGGTTAGGTCGACACATGCAGTAAAACACAGGATACCAAATGTTAACATAAAGTTGACTTGAATTAATATACTTGTACTTTCTTTATTAAATTAACTAATTTATTTGAAGAATTCGATGCATTTTAAAAAAAACGCTTATTGTTTTAAATAATCGTCCGTTATTAAGCATAATTCAAGGATATACGCATATGCTTCTCTGTTGCAGCCCCAACAGCGACACACAACGTGTTTTTTGGCAAGTTGCCAAAGAAGACATCATTACCTCCCTTGTCAGGTAACATCTCGTCCCTGCCCGCCCTACCTGGAAATCTTCCGTCACTCACGCAAGCACTGCCCTCCTCAACAATGATGGCAGAGGTCACACCACATGTTACGCCAATGTCTACGTCACAAACACCGTCGACACCAGCCCTAAATTCTCCAGTGACGACACCATCCACGGCACATCCCACATCAATTTCACCTGACGTCACTCGTCCTCAGCTGGTCACTGAAATCACCTGCACTGATATTGCATTCTCCGATACTAACTGATATATGTATAAAAACCTAGTAGTAGTACATATATAACTGAAAGGTAAATATTTCTCCACTGATCAAAGTTTTGCAGTTAGGTTCGTTTAAGGCATTTTGCTTAGAAGAGATAGAAAACAATTCAACTGTATTGTTTTGTTTTATAAAACTACAGCAAATCCTTGATATTTCAAATATACAGTGTGAGGGGAGCAGTTCATTAACTCAAATATCACGTGAATATTTTCTTGAACACAGTGAGCACTATACACACAGTGTCCGGTTCCTTATTTAACTAGGTTCATTAACTGAACGTCAAAAGAAGTCTTAATCGGTAATACGGTAAGCGTACTTCTTTCAGCGCACTCAAATTCAAGCGCATTATCAAATTTTAACAGATTGGCGGATTGATGAATTGGAGCAACCGCACAAATGCAATAGATAATAATAATAAATATGGCGCAGTCATAGTTTAGCGCAATAATTCAAGCGTGGAATTAGCTAAAAGATTTGTACGTTTATTTTTTTGTTTTATTATTAAAAACAAGAGGCCCAATGGACCTGCATCGCTCACCTGTTATCAATCTCACACTTGTAACCTTAAAAGTGATCTAAAATAAAGCAACAGGCAAAATATCAGTGTTTATGACTAAAAGTCATTCAAAAGAACCTGGTAAAAGATTTCAAAACATTTGACCCCTGTGACCTTGAAAGTCCAACAAGGTCTTTACGTTGAATACATTGTATAACCCTTCATCTCAGCATGCAACTTGCCAAAAATCACCAACCCAGATCTTTTGCTTATTGAGATTAGGTAATTTAAAGATTTATACATATTTGACATATACATAATGTGACCATGAAAATGGGTCAAGGTCATTCAAATGAAAAAGCTTGATTGCCCTATATCCAAGCATTCTACTGGCCAAATAACAGCAATTTATACATCTTGGTTATCCAAAAGAAGTCGTTTAAAGATTATGAATATGTTTGATCCTTGTGACCTTGAACAAAGATCAATGTTATTCATTTTATAAATCTTGGTAGCCATTTATCCCAGCTTGTTGTGGTTAAATGTTACAATTCTTCACCTTTTGGGTATTCAAAAGAAGTTGTTTAAAGATTTTTTGGAGACAACTAAACCATGTGACCTTAAATATGGGCCAAGGTCATTTATTTGAATAATTTTCGTAGCCCTTCATCCCAACATACTACTGACCAAATGGCACCATTCCATTCAGAGGAAGTTGTTAACACATTTTAAACATAATTGACCCGTGACCTAATTAATTATGGGTCAATGTCATTTTTTTCAGACACTTGACCCATGTGACCTTGAATATAAGTGAAGGTCATTCATTTGAACAAACTTGGTGGCCCTTCATCCCGGCATTCTACTGGCCAAATATAATCAATCTGGTCCTTTGGGTTATTCAGAAGAAGTTGTTTAAAGTGTTTAACATATTTGATCCCAGCGTTAACGTTTTTGATTTACAAATGTCTTTAACTTCACTCAGAAGAAATGCCAAAATTGCATTATCATGTTTATACGTTCACATTTGCTCTGCATCCTTCCATGCAATACATTGAGAATACAAATGTTGTTAGGAGACTATAACAACATTTGCTATTGTAACGTCATCAATCTCTATTGTGACGTCATTAATTTTATTTTTGTCAACACTTGATCTGCTGTTCAAAATCGGTTCGAAATAACTAAATAAATCTACTCTATCAAAATGTTTATATAAAACATGAATATTTTAGCAAATATTGTTATGGTCCTATAACATACATTTCTATTCCTGACAAACTTACATAAAGCCCTATCGGACTTTATTTAGTTTGTCATCAATAGCAATGTGTGTCAAGTTTGTCATCAATAGCAATGTGTGTCAAGTTTGCCATCAATAGCAATGTGTGTCAAGTTTATCATCAGTAGCAATGTGTGCCATAGGACCATAACAACATTTGCTAAAACATTCATTGCTTAAGTATCTTTTAAAGGTACAATCACATGTGTGTGTCGTACTTTCATCTTGCTATATACATGTGGTAGACTCTGCTGGTGAATGTTTTAGTCCCCAGTAACCTTGGTAACCACAGTGGTCTCCTCTGAGTAGGACACGGTTCATAATATACAAATTTTACTTATAATTAGTTTGAAATTAATAAGTTCTCCTCAGAAAATTGAAGTTCATAATATCAAAGCGTTTTACGAACCTCCCCATCTGTTTCAACAGAAATTAAGACCAATTTAGATTTCCACCATTTTGGCCCCAAGCATCACCGATGAGTCAAAGAAGGACAAAGCAGCTGTATGAAGCAGTGCAATTCCTTTTGGCATATTGTATCTTTTACCAATTTTTAAAGATGCATGTGCGTCTCGTACTTTCCTTTTAAACTTCATTTAAAAAGAAGATAATTTCCCCTTTGTACAATCCTGTTTGAGTATAATCAACACGCTTACATATTTTGTCTTTAATTTTTTTTCTCTAACTTCATTTTAGTGTGGGTTAGAGCTTCTATTGTAATATCTACTATTTCAACTGAATTGTAACTTCTTTATACTGTTCTTACCAACGACCATACATGTACGTCCTAGAGGCTGACACTGCCATACTAGTCAGGATACGACGTGCAGTGATTTGGGCAATATTTTTGTATGGCTTCACACCAGGTTTTTTCCCTTGTCATACTTTTAAACCCAATAACGAAACTATGTAGCATTATTTCAAGGAAAATTATTATCACTATGGATATCATTGGAAATTCTATAATTACTTACCTTTATTAGACTCCGGTAACTTTCTCTCAGAACATTAAGAACGTTCATAAATGAAAGTTTATGTTGTTGCATATTTTATGCACGTGGAAAATTTAACGTCGTAAGCAGTTTTTTTTGTTTGGAATTGTTTGTGTGTTAATTATTTACTTACCTTGATGAACATTGCCTCAAACGCAATCTTAGATTGACTATAGTCGGAAAATAGGCAGTTGGTATAAAAGTATAACAAAGGTTTATCTTCCTCTCCTTTTTGTCAAAACAGTACAAAGCTAAGTAGATGATCAGATTCCGGTATTCATTATATTAAGACAGTTTAACAAATTAGTAATGCCTTGATTATGTATGATTTTACAGACGCTGAAATGCTTATGCTGCGATTACCAAATGCTCAGGACTTGAGGACGAAACCCGCGTTAAACTACTTCCGGCAGCAACAGTACAGCTGTTTGGATAACACCAGCAAAGCATCCAGTTCATAGTGGCACACTTTCCACCCCACTTTCCTACTACTGATATAACAAGTTATAAAGTAGAATGTATGGTGAGAATCGAGGGTTTTCAATGATAGTTCCAAATCTAAGTAAATGTGAATTGTCTCGGAATTTTTTTTAAACTTGTGAATATATAAAAAAAATACTTATCTAAGCAATTTCTAATGCAAAACAATGGTGATAGCTATAAATTGCGAAAAACATGGAGTAAAAGCAGGTGTAAACTACATAAAACTACGTATTTTTCACAATTTGTCGAAAAACTTAATATCAATAGTTCAGAAACATCTGAATATGTTACTTGAGATGGATTGGCGTTAGAATGACGCACATCTGTAGCAGTGCTTTACAATGCAACTTCTCACATTGTACTTTGGAAACTTTATAAGCTGTTGATAATGTCCAGAGAGCAGACCATGTAGTCACCAGGGTTCAAGAAGTTTTACGTCTGATTTAGTTCGGCCTGCTTATATCAACAACTTTAAACCATTATTTTTATTATCATTATTATCATTATTATCATTATATAACTTGAAATTTGATGAGATACATATATCTCATATACAAATATGTATATTGTATATTTATGTAGTTTGTTTTGAAATTTACGTATTTATTTAAAACTAAATGNCCCCCCGAAATTAACAAATAACGGAGATGATATTGAACTGCTTTTAATGCATAGACGTATTTGAAATGTTAGCAATACTTAATCAGTATCAATATTTCTAGTAAAAAACCCTTTATTATAGCGTTAGAGTGGTCATGTGGTGCAGTAGATAGCGCACTCTCCTTTCACAAAGACGGCATGGTTTCAATTCCCCGATAGTACATAAAACGTCACCTGCCTAGCAAAGTGGGTTTTCTTCGGGTTCTCAGATTTCATCACATTAAGACAATACCTACATGATTTTAGAAAATCAGGGCCAACAAGAATGATGTTTAATATTTGAAAAAATGTTTCATATTTGCCATAATTTAAATAAGAAATAAAAAGACTGTGTCTTGCTACCTGCCAAGTATAGCAAAGCAGCTTAGAGTGCTCCATTCCTGAAAAGTAATGGAGGGTTGGAGTATCGATCTCACGTCGGGTGTATTGTTCGGGGAACCCTGTGCAGTGCGAACACGTTATAGAGAAGCTTACGATAAAATGGTTTATTCAAATGGGTTTGTTATGACTTTTAGATAGATATGAAGCTATTTTATATTCCATTAGTATCATTAGTTGAAAAGAAGTTAAAATTGTCTTGTCATAGGTACATCCAGATAAATTAAAAATAAATAAATAATGTCATAGGTACATCCAGATAAATTAATAACAAAAAAATGTCATAGGTACATCCAGATAAATTAAAAATAAATAAATAATGTCATAAGTACATCCAGATAAATTAAAAATAAATAAATAATGTCATAGGTACATCCAGATAAATTAAAAATAAATAAATAATGTCATAGGTACATCCAGATAAATTAAAAATAAATAAATAATGTCATAGGTACATCCAGATAAATTAAAAATAAATAAATAATGTCATAGGTACATCCAGATAAATTAAAAATAAATAAATAATGTCATAGGTACATCCAGATAAATTAAAAATAAATAAATAATGTCATAAGTACATCCAGATAAATTAAAAATAAATAAATAATGTCATAGGTACATCCAGTTACGTTAATAAAAAAAAAATGTCATAGGTACATCCAGATAAATTAAAGATAAATAAATAATGTCATAGGTACATCAAGATAAATTAAAAATAAATAAATAATGTCATAGGTACATCCAGATAAATTAAAAAAAAATTATATAATGTCATAGGTACATCCAGATAAATTAAAAATAAATAAATAATGTCATAGGTACATCCAGATAAATTTATAAAAAAAAATGTCATAGGTACATCCAGATAAATAAAACAAAAAAACATTGATTTAGTATTGGCTTGATAACTCAGATAAGTCTAAAATTATATTCTTTGCGCATTGCAAGTATTCTACAGTAGGTGTATGATACAGTAGGTGGTGTATGATACAGTAGGTGGTGTATAATACAGTAGGTGGATGATGCAGTAGGTGGTGTATGATACAGTAGGTGTATGATACAGTAGGTGGTGTATAATACAGTAGGTGGTGTATGATACAGTAGGTGGTGTATAATACAGTAGGTGTATGATGCAGTAGGTGGTGTATGATACAGTAGGTGTATGATACAGTAGGTGGTTTATAATACAGTAGGTGTATGATACAATAGGTGGTGTATGATACAGGAGGTGGTGTATGATACAGTAAGTGTATGATACGGGAGGTGTATGATACAGGATGTGTATAATACAGTAAGTGTATTATACAGTAGGTGGTGTATAGTACAGTAGGTGGTGTATGATACAGTAGGTGTATGATACAGTATGTGTATAATACAGTAAGTGTATGATACAGTAGGTGTATGATACAGTAGGTGGTGTATGATACAGTAGGTGGTGTATGATACAGTAGGTGTATGATACAGTAGGTGTATAATACAGTAGGTGTATGATACAGTAGGTGTATAGTACAGTAGGTGTATAATACAGTAGGTGTATAATACAGTAGGTGTATGATACAGTAGGTGTATAATACAGTAGGTGTATGATACAGTAGGTGTATGATACAGTAGGTGGTGTATGATACAGTAGGTGTATGATACAAGGAAATATATTTTGATTGGTTTAATGCCTTGAAATTACTACGTCTGCTTTGTAAAACGTTCGCTGATTGGTAACAAAGAATTAGAAACAGGTAAAATTAGAATTTCAATAGTATGGTATTTATCTTCTTATATTTTTTTATGTATGATAAAATATCACTTTGAAGTTAAGTGAAATCAAGATTTCAGTTATCCTTAATACGATATCTTCTGCGAATCTAGCTCCGATGGCAAAAGCATTCCTCGTTTGATGCAAACAACATGTATTCATAAATGGCACGTGTTATTGTTCTGCAGGTAAATATTGGTATGAGTTATATACCATACAGTAATGAATGGGAAACTACGGCAATACGTGGAACTGTGTACATTGTATGTTTTTATTGTATTATACTCTTAATTTGATGATATGCAAGTTTTCGAGGATTAATTGTATCATTGTATTATATTTGTCAACTTTTTTCATACGTGCCTTTGTTACACAAAAGAAATTCTCTCGCATGCTATCGTTTCATTTATTCCGTCTTCTTGTATTGCAGAGTTGTCTGTTCTTATGAGCAGGTATTGATTGTTATGTAATTAGTTTGTGTGAGAAAATTACGTAGTTTTCTCAAAAAAATATGACGTTACTCTCACAAACAAATGACGTAACAATCAATACCTGCTCACAAGAGCAGATAACTCTGCAATACGAAAAGACGGAATTGTTAATTGTCGATCATTTTTATCAAGCTTTATACCACAATTGAGTGGCAGATGGCAAAACATATTTTTGTCGATTTAGAGGTATTATTATTTTTATCATTATCTAATTGTTTGTTTTTTATTTAGTTGTCACATTTACCGCATTTCTTAATATGCTTATGGAAATGTCTATTTATAAAATTATAATGTGTGGGCGCTTTGTCTGTTTGTTGTTTGGACAAAAGTATATGTTGGACATGAAAGGAATGGGGCTGTGATAAGATAGCAAATATATATCATGATCACGTGACGAGAAAATTCCAGGGACTACGCTCTCTTCAACTCCTATGGAATGTCAAGACACAATTTAACGCTTTGTGTGTGCAACCTTGCGGACGATAGAAACTGTCTAGATTGATCCTTTGTTGCACATACAAAGAATCGCACAGCACCATAACGGTAAAGTTCACCGACTTCGAGGTAGGGTGTCATTTCTATGTAATGTTTTAACTACAGGTATAAGTGAAGTGATTGGTTGGGTTTTCATAGCTGCAGCCAATCACATAGCTAACTTCGTGCCTTTGATTTTGTCATATCCTAGCATGCAGATAAAGTAAAGGCACGTAACGCTTTGAATTTTGAGGGTGGTGTATGCCATGCAGCAATAGCATACTATCAGGTATAGACATGTACTGAGGTGTATGTCAACATTAGAAAAGGTTTTATCTGGTGAAAAGGATTGGATACTCAGGTTTTATTTGTCACTGCTGAAACCAAACATCATCCAGGAAATTGTATGTATCGAAACATGATATAAAGTGTGTGTATTTGCGCAAAGGAGGTATTAAGGTCACAAATTAAGAAAGACGATCGTTTCACCGTTAGTTACACATCGCAACGGGTACTCTATATTAGGTGAAATGTGAATGAAGAAAAGCTATAGGTGTTAATTCAGTGCCGGGAATACAACAATAAAATCTGGTGGCCCCTTCTCCGATTTAAGATTCTTGGCGAGTTCATAAGCAAGAAACATATTGGTGCTTGAATAGCCACTTGCTTAAGTATAAACATTAAGTATATACGATGTGTTCCTATTTCCTTTGGCTGGATATTTGGACTCGGTAATGGATTCAAAAATTCTCAGAAACTCACACAATCGTTAGTTTGTTTTAAGCCTCGTTTTAAAGATACGACATTTTCTTATCCGTTAGTATCGAAAACTTTGGGTATAATGTTCATCGTTCACCGTCACGAACAGATGGCGTAGACAAGAGGTTGTCAATGGTTTTATTTTTTTTTGAGTATACCTTATTAAATGCCGAAAAATATTGGGAACAGGCAAAGTCTGTGTAATACCGCGAAGGTTGATACGATAGGATATGATACATGTTCTATCAAGTTTAACAAGTGCAGTGCATAGATGCATTTTTTTATTTCTAATATAATTTATTTATATGTGTGTTGCATGTACATGCACTATTCTTTGTAATGAAAATTGTGTTATTGGTCTTATTATTCGTTGTAAAGATATTTCAGTATTTGACATATTGATCTGTAAGGACCATGTATGATCTTTTCTTCAAACATGACCCCAAAAATCTGTGATAATTATAGAGAAAATAAGCGCTGTAAGATATTATATTATATAAAAGTATTGCTGCCGAGAATTGTAACATGTAGCCACTAATTATATTTTATTGTGACGTAGTCAGTCTGTGATTTGCCTTAGCTGTGATAAATACACCTAAATGCTCAATGTGACTTTTTGTTTTATTTTCGATTGTCGCACAACAAAAGACGCTCTACTAGTATAGAAAGTATATAGAATTTTCCCATCGTGAAGTAGCAGGAAAAAAATGTCTGATCACGTTAGAATAGAACAAGATATCCCAGAGGGATCTTGGCGCCCACCATTGTACCATCTTCATTAGTTCTTTGTCAGTGGGGTTTTTTTTTTCTTCTTTCCTCTTATCTGTTTGATCAAGTCATGTTAAGAGTAAATGCACCTTGAGGTAACTTTTGATCCAAACTTAATACTGATGTGTATGAAAGGCAACCTTCAAAGTGAGTTCGTAATTTCACATATCTACTAGTACATTACTTAATATGAAAGAAATATAATTGATCATTGCAATATGAGAAAGATCTGTTAAGTTCTTCCTTTAGCCATTTTGTTTTTATGATCAGTCTCAAAATATAACATACACAACGAGGGAACAAGGGGAACGTACTTATCAAATTTGAGAAAGATCCCTCAAGTTATTCCTGAGAAATAGTACTAACAAACCTTCAAAGTCAGAAATCGAAGATGGCTGTCGGTAGGCCATTTTGTTTAACTGATCAGTTCCAAAAGTAAACATGAACAATAAAGGATAGTGGGGAACTTGCATTGGCTGGTCCAAATAAAAACAAGAGGCCCAATGGGCCTGAATCACTCACCTGGTATTAATCTCACACTTGTAATCTTAAAAGTGGACTAATATACAGCTACAGGCAAAATATCTGTTTTCTATCCACTTGAATCTATTAAATGATTTAAACATATGACGCCTGCGACCTTGAAAGTTTATAGCCTTCCGTTCAGCCATATTTCTGGCTAAATATCATTACCCTGAACTTTTGAATATTCAGAACATGTCATTTAAAGATTTAAACATATTTGATCCCTGTGACCTTGAATATTAGCAAAGGTCATTCATTTGAATTAACTTGGTAGCCCTTCATCCCAGCATGTAAATGGCCAAATATCATCATCCAAGGCCTTTTGGTTATTGAGAAGAAATTGTTTAAAGTTTTGAAACATACTTGACCCCTGTGACCTTGAAAATAGATGAAGGTAATTCATTTGAATAAACTTGGTAGCCCTTCATTCCAGCATGTTACTGACCAAATGTCATTAGCCTATGCCTCTTGGATATTCAGGAGAAGTTATTTAATGGTTTTTAACATATTTGACCCCTGTGACCTTGAAAATACGTGAAGGTCGTTGGTTTGAACAAACTTGGTAGCCCTTCATCTGAGCATGATACTGGTCAAATATCATTGTTCTAGGCCTCTTTGGTATTCAGGATAAGTTGTGTAAAGGTTTTAAACATATTTTACCCCTGTGACCTTGAATATAAGTAAAGATCATTTGTTTAAACAAAGTTGGTAGCCCTTTATCCCAGCATGTTACTGGCCAAATATCATTATCCTAGGCTTTTTGGTTATTCAGAAGAAGTTGTTTAAAGGTTTTAAACATATTTGACCCCTGTGACCTTGAAAATGAGTGAAGGTCATTTATTTGAACAAACTTGGTAGCCCTCTATTACAGCATGCTACTGGTCAAATAGCATCATCCTTGGCCTTTTGGTTATTGAGAAAAGGTTGTTTAAAGGTTTTAAACATATTGGACCCCTGTGACCTTTAATATAAGTAAAGGTCATTTATTTTAACAAAACTTAGTAGCCCTTTATCCTAGCATGTTACTGCCTAGATATCATTATCCTAGGCCTCTAAGTTATTCAGAAGAAGTTGTTTAAAGATTTTTTAAGACAATTGACCCCTGTGACCTTGAAAATGGGTGAAGGTCATTTATTTGAACAAACTTGGTAGCCCTTCATTCCAGCATGCTACTGGCCAAATATCATCACCCTGGGAATTTTGGTTATTCAGAAGAAGTTGTTTAAAGTTTTTAACATATTTGACCCCTGTGACCTTGAAAATAGATGAAGGTCATTTATTTGAACAAATTTTGTAGCCCTTCATCCAAGTTTGCTTCTGGCCAAATATCATCACCCTAGGCCTTTCGGTTATTTAGAAGAAGTCGTTTAAAGTAAAATATTGACGCCGGACGCCGGACGGACGCCGGACAGACGACGGCTGCTGCACCACGGCATAAGCTCATTTGGCACTTCGTGCCAGGTGAGCTAAAAATTGGGCGAGTAAAAATTTGAAGCACTGGCCATGGCCCAAATAACATATTGGTGGCCCAAATAATTTTGGGAAGAAATATTTCCACAGCATTTAACACAATGCTTCAGCACATTTAAATTACATATAAGATCACAATGTTTGTAATATGTAAAATAGAATAAAACATTCTATTTTTAATTCTTCAACCCTAGTTAAAACCTGACATGTTTCGCAAATAAATTTTTCGAAAATATACACAATATAATATAATAAAAATATGAAAAAAAAAGCACTGAACATAATAATTAACGCACTACAGCACAAGACCGACTTCCGTTATCGTCGGTATCGACGAAGGAAGTTTAATAGATGAAGATGAAGATGAAGTCGCCCAAACTATTTTTGTTTGGCCAGTGACTACCTCACTTTTGACAACTTTTGGTCGCCCGAGCAAGACTTTAATCGCCATTGGCTAGCGGGCGACCGTCCATTTCAGGCACTGCAGTGCACAACAATGGAACAAGGGGAACCTACATATAAAATTTGAGAAAGATCCCTCTGGTACTTCCTAAGAAATAGCCATAACAAACTTTCTCTGTCAAAATCCAAGATGGCTGCCTGCCGGCCATGTTGTTTATCCGATTCAGTCTCAATAGTTGCCCTGCACAACAAGGGGCCAAGGGAAACCTACATATAAAATTTGAGAAAGATCCCTCGGTACTTCTTGAGAAATACTGATAACAAGAATTGTTTACGGACGGACGACGGACGATGGAACACGGACACAGTGTTATTTGAATAGCCCAATCTGATGGTGGGCTAAAAAGGGAGGTCTTGCTACGAATGGACTGATTAGGAACAAAAGTATTAGTGGTGATTGGATGAATGGCGGTCAGCTGTATGTAATATATTTTTTAACTATTTTAAATCAACCTTGAGCACTTAATTAATTTTTAACCTCGGATAAATATACCGTTCTGTCACACATGTATAGCGACATAGCTTAGAACTGTTGAACTACTAGTAATCAACCGTTTGTCATCCTCGAAACTCCAGGGGTTCCTCGCGATCGATACTCCAGGAGTTTACGCTCACTTTTGCTTTATGCACCCCTGGAATATGTCATGGCAAAATTGAAGGCTAGCTGTTTGATCGATCTCGGGTAAAATAAACTGACCAATCGCTAGGCTGATACCTATCCTTGGAAGATTACAAAGTAGCGACACCTGACTTCAAAGCAAGCAAATGATTCTTTTTGATCAACAGATCAAATTAGTCTTCTCGTCTCATCAACAAGGTGGTGCAAACTGAGTCTTCATTTTTGCTATAACATATTCTGGGGATGCAGAGAGCGAAAGTAAGAATAAACCTTGGGAGTATCGAGGACGACCGTTTGTGAAAGTGTTAAGAATTGAAAACTGATAAATCTCATGGGTATGAGGTACCGATAGATTAAGCAAATAATGTATTATCAATGTACATGATCTAAATAAAAATGTGGCTTGTTTTCAATGTTTTGTTTGTTTGTATGGGGTTTAACTGCCTTACACAGCCAGGTTCAAATGATAACGAGTACCTAGAAACACACCATTGAAAAGAGAGAGTATTAAAGTCAGAAAGGAAACGATATAGATCAAGTTTGGTTCAATTCAATGTTCCTTAAGCAGAAAATAGGGATGAAACCCGTGACTCTGCAGGGGGTCCCACATATTTGCCTCTTACAGGATGTAGTGGGATACAGTAGGGTTTGGTTGTTGTAACATTGAGTCCTGTATGATTGATTGTTACCTACATCACTATAAATACACACTAAACCATTTTGAATGTCACCAAAGAAATTTTACCAGGAAAACATAGCAAGTCGCTCAATAGTGTCCTGTCAAGACTATTATCTATGGCTTGGTAAACTGATTGGCTGACAGGAGCGTCCAACAACCAAGTGTTTTTTACAATTGCCTTTCAAAAATTAATTGGTTGACAGCACTTCAAAACAGCTAGGAATTGAGGAAACTAATGGTACAGATAATGTCACATAATGTTTGTTTTTTATTGATCAGGTAACAAAACAGTTGCTTCATTTATTTACAGTCAACAGCCAAATCCATTCCTCTAAGGTTTTGGGACAAATGGGATGAACTCTTTTGCGAAGCTGCTGGACGAGGGAACCAGTTCAACTGGTGGGTCCTAACAACTTGACTGATTTATGCTTAATCATATCTAGGGACTGATTGCTATTATTTCACTGTAAATGTATACATATTTCCACCCTCCCCCCGTTTTTGTGAACAAAAACATATGTCTCCCCTTATTAGCCAATAGAAAAACCCCGGTATAAAAAATTAACAAAGGGCCATATCGCTATATATAGTGGGGCACCAGACCCGAATTAATAATTTGACACTCCTACTTACCCAAGATACATTAATACTTTAGCAACTTTGGTCAACGTAGGTGAAACTAGAACACTGACAGGTCAGTACATGTAAGGGCCCCGTCTTGTGGCAATATATCCCCCATAATCGTCAAGAAGCAATCTGCCCATATAGCTGAGCTTGACGTTTGATATTTGGACTTCAAAAATTATCGCAGGAAGCAAAAGATACATTTTACATGTACTATGATGCTAGTCTTGTTTCCTTCCACTTCCATATTTGCTGGGCTAACAGAAATGTAAATACCAGTGCAATACTCATTTGTTAGCTTTGATTTGTTTTATTTCACCTTAAATACCTTCCCCATCAAGAGCCAGGGTCAAAGTAAGAGATCCACTTTGTCTTTGACCTTTGGACCCAAATGACCTTGACCTTTAACCCAGTGACCCTGATCTTTGGTCAGTTGACTCATTCTTCAATTCCGACCAACTTTGCATCATAATGACAAAATGTTCATCAGTGAAAAATACAAAACTTGACCTTGACCTTGAACCTTTGGAACCCGTAACCTTGACCTTTGGTCAGTTGACTCTGTGTTAAGTTCTGAACAACTTTGCTTCGCATACAAAAAATGTTCATCAGTAAAAAAGACACAATATCTGACCTTGAAATTGATCCAGTGACCTTGACCTTAAGTCAGTTGACTCCTTGCTAAATTCCAACCAACTTTGTTTCATAATGTCATAACAAAATGTTCATCAGGGAAAAGATACAAAATTTTACCTTGACCTTTGACCCAGTGACCTTGACCTTTGGTCAGTTGATACCTTCAATGATTGTGACGGACGGACGGATGAATTAGTATAGGGCACCCGCATCTTTGATGCGGGGCCCTCATAACATGGAAAATATGGTGTGGACAAACTTCGGTATTGAAATTAAACAAAGGGCCATAACTCTGTATATAGTGACGCACGAGACCTAATTCCAGTGCACTGCACTTCTTCTGTGAGTGATGCAGGTATACTTTTAATTAAGATATCTTTAATGGTTTAGACGTTATGAAGTGGACAAACTTCGGTATTAAAAATAAACAAAGGGCCATAACTCTGTATCTAGTGGGGCATAAAATCTGATTTAAGTGTGAGAAATTCCGCCTTCCCAGGATACATCCATATGGTAAGTATGGTCAACGTAGGTGAAATAACATAGAACTTATGCTCTGGACAAACTTCGGTATTAAAATTATACAAAGGGCCATAACTCTGTATATAGTAGGGCACGAGACCTAGTATTAGTGCACTGCACACTTTCTGTGGGTGATACAGGTATACTTCAAATTTGAATAAGATATCTTTAACGGTTTGAAATGTACAGGCTGGACAAGAATTTACTGAAAATGTGCACTTATTTGACCTTTGAACTTGAGGTGAGGTCACAGTGACCCAATTCCAGTGCTCTGCACACCTCCTGTGGGTGATGCATGCATACCTAAAGTTTCATCAAGATATCTTTAAGGGTTTAAAAGTTATGGCACAGACAAGTCAGATTAGAAGAACCAGAAGAACCAGTACTAATACAAAATGTCTCCCTTCATTCGAAGGGGAGACATAACTATTACTTCACACTTAAGATCTATAGAAGTTCAAAATTTTATAACAATTTCAGATTACAAAGGTATTTATACAACCACAGATAATAATTTGTGAACCGCTTTAAGACGACCTACAAACTAGGCTGTGATAAAGCGGTATAAAAGAGTCTAAAATTATTATTATTATCATTAATTAAAAGAAACCAAGATGACAAAACAATGACAGAACAATAACAAATCAAGATAGACACAATTATTTATTTACATGTTGTTTTCAAACCCTCAACTAATTTTCTGAGGCTGAAGTAATACTGTGAAGGTTTTAAAAACACATCATCGTCCTGGTCCTCCCCTTCCCTAATCCTTGCCTCCTCTTTCTGTGAGCAGGTTGGAGGGGAGGAGCCCAAACGTGCATGAGTACAGGCAGGCAAACTTGTAATAATCACATCTGTTCTCTCTGACAATGTTTCGACCATGTGTGAGTCAGTGCCTGCACATGGCATGTCAAAACCTGAATTGCAGTTTGTATCACCAAGAGAATTGCTCCACATTTTGCTAACACAACTGTGACCAGCACAAGTAGCTATACTTGACCTTTCTGGAATTCTGATGCTGTGAACTTCTGAAGATCCAAGGTCAAAAGTCAAGGATGCAGCACTGTTCATCACCTTATGACCTTTGTTGATTACCATACAATATTCTCTATTTCCAGATCGAGTTACCACTGGCTCAGCCTTACACTGGTCTTCCATTTTCTGAATAAGTTTCTTAGATTTTTCCACAAATAAACTTCTACAAGCTTCTGAGTATTTTCCATCTGCTGAAAGCTGTTTAATTGTCTCCCTTGAGTGGACAATTTCTTCCCTTTGAAGTAGGAGATCTAAATGATTGGAGTCGAAACACCTGAATGGACATCCACCTTGCTCCCCAAACCCAGAGGCTGCATTCTGTGAAACAAAGTTACTTATAAACATTAGGTAAATAACTATAATAAAATACTAAAGCAACAGTTAACATCGAAGTAAATTCATATAGGATTTAATACACAGGGAGTGGAAATAATCACTAAAGCTGTTTAATCCTGTCAACATAAATATGCTAGGGAGGTACTTAGAAACTCCCTGTATATGTTTTTTTTTATATATAGAGAGAACATGTATAATTCTAAATCATTGCCTACATAAAAAATTCCACACTGCAATTAGTTAAAAAAGGCTTAACGCAGCGTGAACATTTTTGTATGCGAACATTTCCATTTTTACAGTTAGTCAAATTCAGCATCTTCACCAATCACTCACAAGAGCAGCCCAAGGTCGTGCCTGATGCAAGTAAAATCCACGCAACAATTAGTTTTACCAAAATATGGACAAATCAATTCTTCCAAACTTAACCATCTGTATGAACGGTCACAAAGACACGCAGAGGCACATAAAGTTTCTCTATTGCCCATCAATTTTATTGAGCAGGATAAAATAAAATGTTAAAATAACTGTACCATACCCAAATCATTTGGAGATGGCTTACACACGCTTTGCCTGATACCAAATCCATTAGCTTCTTTTTGCGATAAAATTTGTTGAAATCAAATAATGAAAAGTTCCTATCGTCTTCAGTATTTAATTGATTTACCTGTAGCGTTGTGCAGCAGTGTCCTCTGTAGTTGGTACAGGCGCCCTCTAGTCCATACAGATGTCGGATATTGTAGGTGTATCGTCTACCATCCTGCTGCCAGCTGTGGGAGCAATTATCGTTAGCGTTCGTAGGTTTCAAGTATTCTTTTCTCCAAAACATCAGTGCTTCATGAACTGGCATACCATTTTCTTTCAAGAAGAGGGTGTACTGTATCTGTCATTAAAGAAAAAGATATCTTGGATGCCAAATAAAACTACTATTTACACAATAAGAAATTTGTGCCTCAGCAGTCACGTTTTTGTTATAAGGCATGCAGGCATAACTTGGCAGATTTTTTCTTTAATTTTCTTTAATTCAGTTGATAGTAAATTACATTATCAGAACTGCAACTGTTAATGCATCCATTTTGATATACAACACTGTACTCTTTGTAGTACATTGTGTACATGCATACCAAGTTTCATCAATATTGAATGATATTCAAGCAAATTATCTAGCAGAAAACAAAGTGTGGATGGCAGATAGATGGTTGCACGGACACACCTTATACCATAATGCATGTATGTCCTGACAAAATTTTTGACAGGTGTATCAAAAATGAAGTTTTAAATTCCGTTGATTTTGTTGGTAATCTCATTCTGTATCCAGGTTTTCATAGGTCAATAAAGTAATTACAAGTTTGATATAAAGCAATTCTCCGTTGTGTACTCGTAATCCACAAATACATGTACCCACGAAATGGTGTTTTGCCGGGGTAACCCTGAAATTTGGGCCCCACGAAAATATTGGATTTCACAGTATATAGTATATAACCAACTTCTGTTCATATCAACATAAATGTCATAAGGATGAAAGAAACTGAACACCATGACCCGTAAAATCCATGAAACCATTCTCATGCTTAAGCATGGATTCTAGGCTCAAACAAGTTTTCTTGTAAATCATTTAAATCATGTCAAACGATCAAAAAGTCAAATGTAAACATTGAAATCAGTATTTGGCTTGAAGATTTTATAGAAATTTTCCAAATCACTGACAAAATAAGATTTTTTTGTTAATTTATAACCTGTACAAAATATTACGCTTGAGCACAAAATCTTTACTTGAACTCGAGAACAACATCATGAATATGGACGCAGATCTCTCAGCTGTGCTCCATATCCTCTATAGCAATGTCCCCACATGAACACCATCATGTAACAGGTGGGATGATACCTACTCTGGCATGGTGTTGAAGTCTGTGCCTTGTTGTCAGGATGTGGTGGACATGTGACATGCAAGGAGGGAATAAGGTCATGACCTCAGGCACTTGATCATGTGACAGGTTTGCATCAATTTGAGGACCATCTTCAAATATGCCATGGTGTTTTCTGAATAACGCCTGAATGAAAAAAACACCATACCTATTTTCTTAGTAAAAATATCATTGCATTTTTTATAGCGAGAAACCTACAATATCAATATGTCTATTGTTTTCATAAAAATTCACAGCATGAAACTTTTTTCTTATTTTTCACTCAGTACATTAACTGCTTCATTTACTCATCTGTTAAAAACCACAAGAATAATGTGTTAACACTTTCACTGCCTAGATCAATATTTAGCACGAAAACAAAACAGTTTGTTTCCTTAAATGGCATTAGGAAGGGAGGTAATAAAATATAATTTTTCAATATATATAGGAAAGGAATCTACACTTTCACCGTGCTTCCTTGAAAATTGCCAAAAACAAAATCGGAATAGGCACAGAAGTGTCACTAGAAAAAACAACTCCATTTTCATTTGGCCCTACCCTAATATTTTTCGGCTCTATAAGAAAAAAAAAAAGAAAAAACAATCTCAAAGCCTGGAAACCTGCTTTTGTGATACTCTGTAAAATCTGTTTGGCCCAGGACTAGGAATTGATTTTCAGCAACACTAGTCATTCGAGCTAGTAGTTTCCAATTTCAATAGTCCATGTGCAAATTCCACTAACCTATTATTATTCAACATGCAAAGTAATATCACATTTTGACTAGTCAATCAGACTAGTGGTGTTATGTATTCACCCAGAAAAAGCACTGAAATCAGTGACATGATATACAATATTTGTTTACCTGTATGTGTCTTGTTAATGATCGCATCCTTTTGTCTTGTAGAAAACTTGTCTGGACACGACAAGTTCTGTCCACCCCCCAAACTAGCAGCTGATACCACAAGTTAGAGATCACATCTTCCAATTTACAGAAAGGGACAAAAGCCAGACCATTTTCCAGCTCAACTCGTCGCTTAGCAACAAGTTGATGTACAACAAAGAATGGAATCCAAAATCCGTCTTTATTATCTCCTGACAGATATTTCTGCACAATCAGTTTCCATCTTGGTTCTGTAGCTGTGATCTTTCTAAAAATGTCTCGGATGTGTTTAAGTTTTTCAAAGTCAAGCGCAGATGGAATTAAGTAATTGTGTTGCACCTTTTGGAGATGAGAATCTGCTTTTTTCAATGATTTAGTCAATTCATCCTCCGACATGCACTGAAATCTGAATTTGAATAGTTGACTTTCTGCTTTCAATAAAAATCCCTTGGTGTCATGATCCTGGCACAGAATCAGCCTAAAAACCAAAAGAAAATCATTTTTAAGCTAAAAGAAGAAACTACATGTATATATCAAATTACTGAACTGTGCTGATACAATACTCTAACTCATAATTCACTGTGGTTAAAATAACATACAATGTAGAAGTTTAAAGGTGCGCTTAAGTTAGGTTGCCTTACAAGTGTCAGCTGTAGGGAATTTCCCCTTAGCTCAGCAATAGACCATCGGGCTGGAAAGAGTACCTACTGTGACCAATAACACACTCAAGCCTCCATGCGTAGTCAACACCTTACGATGCCCGACTACCTATAATTCTAGTGTTGGTTGGCGACACCCTAGTCGCTGACCACAGACCGTCAACACTAGCGATGTCACTGACCTAGTCATTGTTAAATAAGTATTATAGCAACTATCCATCGACAGAACTATACCCATCGAATTTGGGTTGACGGTAGCTAATATAATGGCGATGTGGGACTTGGGCACCTGAGCGTGCAACACACGTTGGGATTATGCCCTAGACCCGACTCGTCCTATTACATACGTTTCGATATAAACGTTACAATGATGACGAACAAGTGTTGGACAAGCTTACCTGAGGATGAAGTGTGACACTACGTCCTTTGTGCTTCCGTCAAGTAAACAATCTGACTCAGCAACCGTCAGAAAATCTGTCACTGTATCCTGCAATTTTAGCTTATCGCCGCCACAGCTAGTAATTTTGAGAAGAAAATCCAGTCTCGTGCGTGCAAACTTTTCTAAATGTTGTAATGAAATATTTCCGGAGGGTGGATTTAAGTAGAAAGTCATTTTTCAGACAGAAATTCGTCATTTTAAAGGAGAGTTATACTTAATGTACAAAGCGAAACTAGCATTGCCGCCATTTGCCTATTTTCTGATCTTCCACGAAAAAGAGTTCCGCGAAGCATTTTTCGCGGGAAATATATAAAATTGATATGTCCGTAAAGCAAAGAATGTGAATGGAATAATCTATATTCAAATTAGACGGTCACATTCGACAAATTTTAAAAATGAGTAACTGAAACTTTTTATATTTATATATTTTCATCATTTAAAAGTCTATATTTTTATGTCACTATATTCTTATGTAATTGTGGTCTAAACTCATGTCCATAATGTGCGTATTTATTTCCATGTCAGATTAATAAACTACCTGAATTTTATATTTCTGTGTCTGTGTTTATTTGCCAAATATTTCAATTATATCAGACTGTAGGACCCTGACGGACCCAAGATCATCGAACATGGGTGTTGGTTTTGAAGTGAAAATCGACCCTTTTAAGTAATAATAATAACAATAACTCGAGGTTCTTTTATACTGCTTTATCACAACTGTGGTATTAATGTCTATTGTATATATTCAGTCAGGTAAAGGGACATAACTCGTCCATACTTGCCATCTGTTATATGTGGAACTCTCCAATGTGAAGTTAATAAAATATGTTGAGTGTAATGGAACACATGTGTTGACTGGATCTAATATGTACAAGAACGAATCAGGTTCAATCCGGGGATGGGCAAGTCATCCAAACATATGAAGCACGTTAGATGCTACAATTGGCGACGAGGATAAAAACTGTATACATTTAATTGGTTAAAATGGCGACATACATGGAAATTGGAGGTATTCCAAATTTTGATTGCCACGGAGATTCGTCCGCCATTTCTCAACGATGGAGAAAGTGGAAAAGGGCATTCGAACTGTTTGTTGTGGGCAAGGGTATAACAGATCTTACACAGAAAAGGGCGTTGTTACTCCATTGTGCCGGGATGAGAGTGCAGGAAATATTTGACACACTCGCGGACACAGGAGAAGATACAGATTACGACAAGGCTGTACAGAAGCTGGGAGAGTACTTCGCGCCACAAGGAAACATTTCATTCGAGAGACACCAGTTTCGGCAACTCAAACAGGAGTCTAGTGAGTCAGTTGAACAATTTATAACGAGGTTACGCGATAAAGCCATGACATGTGAATTCGGAGATGGTAAAGACGACCAGATCCGTGATCAGGTTATCGACAAGTGTAAGTCGACACATCTACGGAAGAAATTTCTGGAAAAGGGAGGAACATTGACCCTCACAAAAATGCTGGAAATGGGTAGAGCGCATGAAGCAGCAGAGAGACAGGCAGCAGTAATGCAGGAAGAAACTGTACACGCAGTTTATGAGAAAAGGAAAGGACACAAACCAGGTTACCAGGGGGCTGACCGTTTCAATACAAGTAGTCAAGGTAACAAATCTCAAGCATGCTTCCGGTGTGGGAGACAGGGACACTATTCAAAAGATAAGGAATGTCCAGCCAGGAATAAGAAATGCAATAAATGTCATAAAATGGGACATTTCCAGAAGTGTTGTAAGACAAAGGGAGGTAATCCAGGGAATGGCCGATCACAGGAACGTACGGTGAAATATGTACAAGATCAGGATTCGGTTGAGTTAACTGACTACGTTTTTAGTGTTGTTAAAGAACCAGTTGGAGAACAGGTTAGTGTGATAGTTGGAGGTGTGCCAATATCATTTACTGTTGATTCAGGTGCAGGTGTTAATATGATAGACCGAGAACTCTGGGAAAGTCTGAAAAAGTCAAAGATAAACTGTGTAAGTAACAATACTGACAAGAAATTGTTTGCTTATGGAAGTACCAAGCCACTGCCTTTAGCAGGATGTTTTGAGGCTGATGTCATACTTGGAAACAAGATGGTACCTAGGGTGATGTTTTATGTTTTGGAGGGAACAGGCCAACCACTACTAGGCAAGATGACTGCTATAGAATTAGGAGTTCTACATGTGGGTACTGGGCACATTAATTCCGTTGAACATGATATCAGTAAGGCTGAACTTATGAAGAAATACCCTGAATGTTTCACAGGAATTGGGAAATTGAAAGACTATCAAATGACTATAGCACTGGACGACACAGTTACGCCAGTTATTCAACCATTGCGGCGTATACCCTACCATTTACGTGACCGACTTGAGAGCAAAATACACGAGCTGGAGTCATTAGACATTATTGAGAAAGTCGAGGAACCCAGTGCATGGGTAAGTCCAGTTGTTATTATTCCCAAGTCAAACGGGGATATTAGACTTTGTGTTGACATGCGAAGGGCCAATGAAGCTGTAATTCGTGAACGGTATCCGATACCAACTGTAGATGAAATACTACAGGACCTGAATCAGAGCAAGGTTTTTTCAAAACTTGATATTCGCTGGGCGTATCACCAGATTGAGCTAGCCCCAGAGTCACGTGGTATTACAACATTCCAAACTCACTTAGGCATGTATCGGTATAAACGACTAATGTTCGGGATCAGCTGTGCCCCTGAGCTCTACAACAAAATCATACAACAGGTTCTGAGAGAGTGTCCAGGTGTCAACAGTATATTTGACGACATTGTTGTTCACGGAGAAACACAGGGTGAGCACAACAAAAACTTGGACAAACTGTTACAAACCTTACGTGAGAAGGGCTTGACATTGAATTTGGACAAATGTCAATTTAATATGTCACAGATTACATTCATGGGACATGTACTTTCAGAGCATGGAATCAGTCTCGACGAGGACAAAGTCAAAGCGGTCGTGAACGCGAGACAACCTTCAAATGCTGGAGAAGTAAGAAGTTTCCTAGGCCTAGTCAATTTTAGCTCCAGATTCTTACCCAACCTGGCAACTGTATCTGAACCCTTACGACAGTTAACCCGAAAGGATGCACCATTCAATTGGGGTCCAACTCAGGAACAGTCTTTTAAGAAACTTAAGACGATGTTGTCAAATGCATGTGTTTTGGGATATTTTGACCCAAAAGCCAAGACGCAGGTTATCGCTGACGCGTCACCTGTGGGATTAGGAGGAGTGCTAGTACAGGAGCAGGACAATCACACACGTGTAATTTGTTACGCGAGCCGTAGTTTGACAGACATTGAGCGGAAATATTCACAAACCGAGAAGGAGGCCTTAGGACTGGTCTGGGCATGCGAAAGGTTCCATATGTACCTATATGGACAGGAATTTGAACTTGTTACAGATCACAAACCTCTACAGTTCATTTTCTCACAGAAATCCAAACCCTGTGCTCGTGTAGAACGCTGGATTTTGCGGCTACAGTCCTATACCTATACTGTCAAGTATATACCTGGATCTCAAAACATCGCAGATTGTTTGTCTAGATTGATTTCAAAGTCTTCTGATGGACCATCACATCATGATACTGAGACCTACATCAAGCAAATTGCAGAGTACTCAACTCCAGTTGCTATGACAACACGCGAAATCGAACGCGCCTCGGATAATGACCCG